>NC_041223.1:46321461-46380440 GCF_002837175.3 Physeter macrocephalus
TCTGTATGTGTCCCTAGGTCTGAAGTGGGTCTCTTGTAGACAACATTTATTCGGGTCTTGTTTCTGTATCCATTCAGCTAGTTTGTGTCTTTTGGTGGGAGCATTTAATCCATTTACATTTAAGGTAATTATCAATATGTATGATCCTATTACCATTTTCTTAATTGCTTTGGATTTGTTATTGTAGGTCTTTTCCTTCCCTTGTGCTCCCTGCCTAGGGAAGTTCCTTTAGCATTTGTTGTAAAGTTGGTTTGGTGGTGCTGAATTCTCTTAGCTTTTGCTAGTCTGTAAAGGTTTTAATTTCTCTGTTTAATCTGAATGAGAGCCTTGCTGGGTAATCTTGGTTGTAGGATTTTCCCTTTCATCACTTTAAATATGTTCTTCCACTCCCTCTGGCTTGCTGAGTTTCTGCTGAAAGATCAGCTGTTAACCTTATGGGGATTCCCTTGTATGTTATTTGTTGCTTTTCCCTTGCTGCTTTTAATACTTTTTCTTTTTATTTAATTTTTGATAGTTTGACTAATATGTGTCATGGCTGTTTCTCCTTGGATTGATCCTATATGGGACTCTCTGTGCTTCCTGGACTTGATTGACTATTTCCTTTCCCATATTAGGGAAGTTTTCAACTATAGTCTCTTCAAATATTTTCTCAGACCCTTTCTTTTTCTCTTCTTCTTCTGGGACCCCTATAATTTGAATGTTGGTGCATTTAATGTTGTCCCAGAGGTCTCTAAGACTGTCCTAAATTCTTTTCATTCTTTTTTCTTTATTCTGCTCTGCAGTAGTTATTTCCACTATTTTATCTTCCAGGTCACTTATCTGTTCTTCTGCCTCAGTTATTCTGCTTTTGATTCCTTCTAGAGAATTTTAAATTTCATTTATTGTGTTGTTCATCATTTGCTCTTTAGTTCTTCTAGGTCCTTGGTAAACGTTTCTTGTATTTTCTCCATTCCATTTCCAAGATTTTGGATTATCTTTACTATCATTACTGTGAATTCTTTTTCGGGTAGACTGCCTATTTCTTTTTCATTTGTTTGGTCTGGTGGGTTTTTACCTTGCTCTTTCATCTACTGCATATTTCTCTGTCTTCTTATTTTGTTTAACTTACTGTGTTTGGGGTCTCCTTTTCACAGGCTGCAGATTCGTAGTTCCCATTGTTTATGGTGTCTGCCCCCAGTGAGTGAAGTTGGTTCAGTGGTTTGTGTAGGCTTCCTGGTGGAGGGGACTGGTGCCTGTGTTCTGGTGGGTGGCTGGATCTTGTCTTTCTGGTGGGGAGGGTCATGTCCGGTGGTGTGTTTTGGGCTGTCTGTGAACTTGGTAGGATTTTTGGCAGCCTCTCTGCTAATGGGTGGTGTTGTGTTCCTGTCTTACTGGTTGTTTGGCATGGGCCGTCCAGCACTGGAGCTGCTGTCCATTGGGTGGAGCTCTGTCTTAGCGCTGGGATGGAGATCTCTGGGAGAGCTCTCACTGATTGATATTACGTGGGGTCGGGAGGCCTCTGGTTGTCCAATGTCCTGAACTCGGCTCTCCCACCTCAGAGGCTCAGGCCTGACACCAGGCTGTAGCACCAAGACCCTGTCAGCCACACGGCTCTATAGATTTCTGGTTTAGTGCTTCTTAATTTCAGTCTCTGTTGGAAATTCTCAGGCATCTCTACTACTTTAATTAAAGCCAATGAACTCCAGAATAGTCAGTGGAGCATCCTTAACTGACAGTCCCTCTCTCTCTCTCTCTCCAAATAAACCTTCTTGTACACATGTTCTAGTCCATAGATTCAAGAGCCACGTTATATTTACAGTAGAAATGGAGAAAATATGCTCTGAGTATCCCAAGATGATATGTTTAGTTTAATGTGTATATTGAATGTGAAACTTAAGGTTAAGGAAAATAATTGCTGATAGGGTGCAGAGAACAAAATGAACCTTGGCTGATGTATCTCAGCTCAGAAATGTAGCTAAGTTATTAAAGGCCCCAACAGCACAATTCTGATATAGATAAATTATTTCCAACATTAACTATTCCACTAATGTTCCATCTCTATCCTGTCTTATCATCTGTACAATAAGAAACTGTGAAACAATATACTATACCTGTAAAGACTTTCATTAAATAAAAAAAGGTACAAGAAAATGAACATGATTTGCCAAATCTCACTATTTTATTCTTCTGTAACCATTTTACAAATAGGAGCAACCAGCAAACTTCAGATATTATAGTCAGATTCAAGTTAACATCGAGTTCTGAAGAAATACATGAATTGAAAAGATGCAGTTCCATTTTCTAGTGGTCCACAGGGCAATTTCACTTATGGATACTTCTTGGCCTTGATACTATGTCATTTTCTGAACCTGACATAAATCAGAGGAAGTGGAAATTTAAGGAAAATAATATTGTCTATTTTATATTTGGCATAGTATACAGTCATAATATCATTTTACCTGTTAAAATGCATAAGTGATTGGGCTTTTGGTATTTAGAACATGTCTGTAATGCCTAAAAAAATTGTTTCTCAATCCTTTTTATTTTTTTCACTGAAGGGTTGTTGTATCCTGTAATTGAAAAATAGTATAGCAGTAGGAAAAATGCAACATGATCAACATACTCTGTGATGGTCTTTTTAAGGAAATATTTTAGAACTAGTAAGAAAGAATTTTTTTTCTTATAATTTTTTTCAACTCCTTGCATAGGACTTTCATTTTATCGATTTTTTGTCATTGTTAATAAATTCTTCAAGTCTGGTAAACTTAAGTGGTTGAATTTTTAGGGTTTCTGTTTTTTCTAGCATGTGCTTTCACCTATTTTCCTCTTTCTCTTCCTTCATAAGATATTCTTACTGTCCTGCAAGCGATTACTTATGTGAAAGAAAAGCATCTGAAAGGTAATATATCATGGAAAAAGTAGATCAAGTGCTGTGTCCTCCCTGAGGGATAACAGACTTGCTTTGCATTATGCAGCAAGTGGCCTTGCCTTTGCTCAAACAAAGAATGACTCATTATATTAGGTGCAATTATTATTTAACTCAAAGTTGCCTTCATATTTTTGTTAGCATTTAGATTTGTTCAATCTGTTTTAGATTAATTTTTATCTATTTACTTTATGTAGATATTGTGTTATACAGAAGCAAAATATAAATTCAATTATATAAAAAATAAAATTAACATTCAACAAACTGTTTCTTTTAAACAGTAGTCACTTAGTAAATATTTGTCCAAATGAATGTATTAAACTCAATATATGCCATGTACTTTGAATATATAAATGGTATGATGTGGAATCTGAGATTACAGTTTTTGGTGTTAACATAAAGAATATTCTAACCCTTAGATCTAAAGCTGTCCTGGTTCAGAAGATGCAGAATTACTCCTCTCTGAAGTACTCAAAGGAACATGCGTGACCCCTAGGTAGGAATATAGAAGAGGTATTCAACTATGTGGATGGTCAATATATACATCCTTACAGTTCTAGATAGTGCAGGTTTGAAGGTAAGAAAATTTATCTGTCTGTTCCCAAAGTGTTTTATAATTAGATTCTTAGTGCTATTGAGACAGGCTTGGACCTGAGACCCTTTGCTGCAGTGCTGCAATGCTTGCACCTGGACAAACCTCTCCTCGAGAAACAAAATACAAAGAAACGATATGGGACTAAAAGTAAGTGCATGTATGCACAGTAGGGGCAAGTTCTCGGCCAAAATATACAAAAATACCCAAAAAACCCCAAAAAAACAACTGCCACAGGGTACTGTGTATGCCCCCTTCACTCAGCACCACAAAGGGGTGGGCAGAACACCTAAGCCATCCCTCTGGCCCAACCCCTGGACACACCCCTACCCTCACCTCATTTAAGGAACCAGCTCGCCCCTCCTCGGGGAAAGAGCAAGGGAACCTGTTACTTGTTCTCGATGCCCCGTGCTGCAGCATGGGCCCCAGTAAAACCTTGCCTGAATTTCTTGTCTAACTTCTAGTCAATTTCTATTGATTGGGAAAGGCCAAGAACCCTGGTCAGTATCACTATGAAGATGCTGTAGAGGATCCAAAGAAACATGCTTAGCAGTTGGAAATAGAAATCTGTAACACGGTAGAGATGTCTTATTTAGGAGAGAGGTTATAAAAAAAATACTGAAACAGCTAATTATGAAGAGATTTTTCTAAGGAACCCGTACATGTGAAGGCCCTTTAGAGGGCAATGACAACCAATGAAGAGAAAAGGGAAATGACTAGGGATAAATGTTGTGATGATTGGCCTAACTTCTCTTTCCTTGTGTCCCCCTCTCCAGAGTGTTCAAGATGTTCCATTTACCTGGATGAAAGGTACACAATGCTCCTCAGTATTTACAGACACACAAGTGTACACACACACACACACACACACACACCCCTCTCCAGAGTGTTCAAGATGTTCCATTTACCTGGATGAAAGGTACACAATGCTCCTCAGTATTTACACACACACACACACACACACACACACACACACACACACATAGCATACACACAGGCATGTGTGCCAGCATCCAGATTAAGATAAAAACATTTCCAACATCTTGGAAAGCTCTTTTCCCCTTTCCCGGTGAGTTAACATCTCCAACGCCAGTAGTGACTACCATTTTGACTTCTATTACCACATTCAGTCCTTTTAGAATGTGCCTTCTCTACTCAAAGGTGGTTTTTATATTGCTTTAGTTCAATATTAACTACACAAAAGAATTATTAAAATATGTACAAATTATTAAAACAACGAAATAGACAATTGTGTACTCAGCTATGTTAAAAAAATTTTTAATTAAAAAAAATTAGAACACTGAACATAATACCCTCTAGATTCATCCATGTTGTTGCAAATGGCAGAATTTCATTCTTTCTTATGGCTGAGTAATATTCCATTGTGTGTGTGTGTATGTATGTGTGTATATATGTGTGTGTATGTATATATATATATATATATTACATATTTTTTATCCATTCATCCATTGATGGACACTAAGGGTGCTATGATCAATTAATCTATGACAAAGGAGGCAAGTATATACGATGATAAAACACAGTCTCTTCAATAAGTGGTGCTGGAAAAACCGGACAGCTACATGTAAAAGAATAATATTAGAACATTTTCCTATACTATATATACAAATAAACTAAAAATGGATTAAAGGTCTGAATATAAGATGAAAACCATAAAATTCCTAGAAGAAAACATAGGCAGAACATTCTTTGACATAAATCATAGCAATATTTTTTTGGATCTGTCTCCTGAGGCAATGGAAACAAAAATGAAAATAAACAAATGGGACCTAATTAAACTTAAAAGCTTTGGCACAGCAAAGGAAACCATTCACAAAATGAAAAGACATCCTACGGACTCGGAGAAAATATTTGCAAGTGATATGACCAACAGGGAGTTAATACCCAAAACATATAAATAGCTCATACAACTCAATATCAAAAAAACAAAAAACCCAATTAAAAAATAGGCAGAAGAATTGAATAGACATTCTTCCAAAGAAGATATACGGGTATCAACAGGCACATAAAAATATGTTCAACATCACTAATCATCAGAGAAATGCAAAATAAAACCACAATGAGGCATCACCTCACACCTGTCAGAATGGCTACCATCAAAAACTCTACAACAGGGCTTCCCTGGTGGCGCAGTGGTTGGAAGTCCGCCTGCCGATGCAGGGGACACGGGTTCGTGCCCCGGTCCGGGAAGATCCCACATGCGGCGGAGCGGTTGGGCCCGTGAGCCATGGCCGCTGAGCCTGTGCGTCCGGAGCCTGTGTGCCGCCACGGGAGAGGCCACAACAGTGAGAGGCCCGCGTACCACAAAAAAAACAAAAAACAAAAAACAAACAGAAAAAACAACTCTACAACAGATGTTGGTGAGGATACAGAGAAAAGGGAATCCTAGTACACTGCTGGTGGGAAGGTATAGTGGTGCAGCCACTATGAAACACAGGATGAACATTCTTCAAAAAACTCAAAACAGAACTACTATATGATCCAGCAATTCCACTGCTGGGTATATATCTGAGGAAAATGAAAACACTAATTCAAAAAGATACATGCAGCCCAATGTTCACGGCAGCACTACTTATAATAGTCAAGATATGGAAGCAACCTATTAAATATTTTTAACATAACTTCCTTTCCCCTACACCTTTGTTTTCCATGTACTGCTCACAAACACTCTCAGCTCCTCTTTCTTAAAAGCCTCCTCCTCCAATCCATATTAGTCATCGAGGCCCTGCAAATCTCTCCTGCTCAATAAGGCCAACTCTTACCACTACATTTAAACTTGCACTAAGTCCCCCATTACCAACCATGTCGTCCTTGCTCTCCACCCATCTTATTCTTTTATCCTGAAAATGTTAATCTTCTAACAAACTACATAGTTTACTTATTTATTGTGTCTATTATCAGTCTCCTTCTGCTAGAATGAAAGCTTCATAAGGGTATGGATCCTTCTTTCTTTCATCCACATGCCTAGAATAGTACTACACCTGTAGTTCATGCTCAATAAATATTTCTTTTATTACAGCTTGTGCAGCTAAGTATTTTATTTCAGCCCTTGAGTATAGTAACAATCACCCTCAATATTTCTCCTTCTCCTCCTACGCCACAGGCCCTGTTCTTTACCACACACTCTTTGAATCTGTTTATGAAAGCCTCAGTGCTGTCTTTTAAAAGCCTAGGGGGGAAATGATGATGAGGATCTTATGTGAAATCAGTTTCCCTCTGGGACACTGGAGAGGAAGGACATTTGTAAATATTCCCAAAGCAATTATTTATTTTTCTTTCCCATATATCCATGGTTTTATTTTATTTTATTTTGCTATTATGATAATTGTTTTTCTTAACTGCAAAGAAAAGGTATATAGAAGAAAGTTGAGTTACTTGCCTGACAACCAAGAATGTCATACATTAGGCTAAGAAGTAAATGGAGCAAATTGCAGGACAAAAATCACTGAGTTGTCTTCCGAATTATTCAATGACTCCCTATTGTTATACTAATTAGCCTTATATACCTAAATTATAACATGTATTGACTTTTCCACCTTATATTTAACCAAACTTTTTAAGCTTTACATCCTATTTATCTCTTAAATGTAGTTTAAACACATAGCAAGTTGAACTACAGGAAGCTGGCCTTTAGTATTTTCCATACTAATATATTTGACACACTTGCATAGATGGGTTTGATATGATACCCTAAACCTCTTCAGAAAGACTCGGATGGAAGATAGCGATGCTGAGTTTCTGTAGGTATACATGGGATTGACGTAAGTCAGAGTAATTTGGGTAAAAATCTTAATGCAAACCCTTCCTTGCTTGCAGGAACCTGAGGGCTGAAGATATTCAAGTTAAACAAAAATACAAATGGTTATTTGATGGACTACTTTAAAATACTGGTGATAATACATAAAGTCCATGCTTTGCTGAAAAAAAAAAAAGGTTTAGGACAAAATTTTAAAGTCATTCCATTCACTGATGTTTTAATACTGGCACTGTAGAATCTGCAAATAATACATGAAGTATACAATCTCAACAGCCAAAAAGTTAGTAGTACCATTTCATACTCTCTAAAATTCTTTTTGGCTCAGGTCCCCAAAATATATGGTAGTGAATATGTCAAATGATTTCTATTTTTCATCTTTTGAGAATATTTGGATTCTCACCTCTGAGAAAGCATAGAATGTAAAATTTCCACTTAGGGTCAAAAGAAAATCAAGAATTGCTGAGAGGCCCACAAATGATTAAGCTGCACCAATAAAGAATGTATTAGAAATATGGAAACTTTACATGCTAGGAGAGACTTTCATGCTGAACTGGGTTAACGGGTTCAGATAAGCTTGTGGCCTAAGTACGTTCTTCCCTACTTAGCTTTTTCCTTTAAGGACCCCTCCAGGTGTGTCTGCTGTGACAGCAATTTTAGTACCTCAACAACATAGTGCCTTTTGATTTCATTTCAGCTGCTGTGATTAAACAGACACACGTCACTTGCTGTGCCACAGTGAAAGAAGCTTGTGGTTCACCTTTGCTGAATTAGTACCCACTGAGCACTGCAAATATTTAAAATGTCAGTCCATTAGATAATGTCAGAGAGGGCTGCAAATACCACAAAATGGCACCAAGGAAGCATTCAACACAGACAAAAGAACATTTAACATCTCTCTCCTTCAAGGTAAAATGAGAGCTAAATAGAAACAGTAAACCTCTGATGAAGTTACTAAGATCAGAAAATTTAATAACTGTAAGTGGGACACAGGCTTATAACTCATTCTTTCAGTACATTCTCTCACAAAAAGTGCTCTATTACTGATCTTAAACCCAGTGCTGTTGCAGGAGAATTAATTTATATTGACACAAGATTAGGGGGTTCTTACAACAAAATCCATCTGGTGTCATTCTTAGGCAATCTCTGGATACTTGTCCCAAGAGCCCAGCTTCAAGTGGAGACTTCAAATTTCAAGTGACATCTTTATTTCATGTTCAAGTATTTAATTCCAAAAGGCAATAAGGGAAGACACCATACCTGTGTGACGTTTGGAAATGTCAGCAAAGCCACAGACCAGCCAGAAGTTTCATGATCTTTCCATAACCTGGTATTCAACTCAAACCCAAAATGCAACTATGTGTTTGGAATATTTTTGTTTTGTTTAGATTATAATTGATACACAATGAATAAAATTTCAAACTTTTTTGTTTTTTTTTTACTCACATATGTATTAATGAGGGTAAAACGCTTAGATGCTCTGTGAAAATACCCAGGTCATTCCTCAAGCAAAGAACATTAAGAAGTATTCAGTGTCTATGGACAGCTCTGATCCATAAGTCTGTTTAGGGTCCAGGAGGGCAATTCTGCCATGTTCACAGAGGCCTTCCAAGGCCATCTGAGTCACTATCGTTCTTGCCTATGGAACAAGGGAAAGAGCTCTAGATTTTCTCTCAAAATGTGAGGTGGAAATTGTACATCTCCCTTTCTCTCATATTATACTTGTGTGAACTTAGTCACATGACCATACTTAGTTACAATTCCGGGAAACACAGTCTCGTGTCCAAGAAGAAGTCAAGGAAATTAATTTCTCTTCATGGCATATTTGTTCATCTATGTGTTTCAAAGTGATTCTATTCTATCATCATATAGGAAAAAGGATGAGACTTTGAACTGAACCTGACAGAGAGAAAAAGAATATGTGAATGCAGATATCAAGAATATTCAAATATTGATAAATATAAAATTCCCACATAAAATTTTAAAATAATATTGAGACATTTGTGTTAGCAGTGAAGATTACAAATCTCTCTTAATGGACACAGCTTTATTATTTTCATTCTTAAAAAAACAGTGAATTTTATTTTTGTCATTAGATGCTTCTAATTTTCTAATGTAAAAATATTTAAAAGATGGAATCAAACTTAAAATATAATAAATATTTATAATGACCAAAAGCTTGAAAATTATAGGAAACTCATGTTTGAAAGAAAAGATTATTATATTATACTGCATTACATTTCCAATATTTGCTTTATTTTTATTTTATTTATAATGCCCCATCTTCAAAACCACCCCAGTCTGGCTATTTCTTTAAATTGCTGCATAATGGATATTATGGGAATTCACTCATTTTAGAAAAAACAGTATCTTGGATAGGAATTTTATACTTGATTGAAAATTTCCCAAGTTTAATTTCATTCTATTAATCTTAGAACTAATTCTTCTAATACTTTTTATCCTCAACTGGTGTTTGCATGCTTTCAATAAATGTAGATTATTATCATATTTCCTTTAAACCATCTCTGAGCCATGCCTTTGAAATATAATTATTTACTTTCTTTGGAAAAGAACAGTCTAATTAAATGTATCACAATTAAAATAGTAAGAGTGCAGATCATGACATAGAAAACAAGTTCTGTCTAGTCTATGAAGAATGCTACTTCAAATTCAATGCTGGGCTGATCATTATTATTTTTCCCACTTGAGTCAGTTCCTCTAACTCATTAATCATTTCACTGCCTTTCTTAGAAGTTCCTCCACTTTGTCTTTATCACATACCATTTTTCTAACATGTTACATGTAAGTGATACTATTGTTTTAGATTTAGTCTTAACAAAAATCAAATAGTGATACAGTATCACACTTTTAGAGCTGGTAATTGTTCTTAATTTTAATTTAAATTTCTGTCAAATTAGCAGTCATAATAAAGATTCCTTTCAGTATCGGAATTTCAATTCTTCTAAGTATAATACTCATAATTCATTCATTTTTGCCATCCAGTGAATATTCCTTGAGTTCCTATTAAGTGCCAGGCAGTGTACTAAGTATGGGGGCTTCCATGATGAGAACAAAGAGACACGGAACCCGTTCTCACAGAGTTTAGAGTCTAGTAGGGAAGACAGATGTCAATGCAAGAGTTGAATACTTAAATTCAAAACTTTAGATGTAACAAACACTAAAAAAGAAGAGTTATTACTAAGTATTCTCCAAGTTTACAATAACGAAAATTGACCTAGTCAGTGAGGATAGGGAGGCACTCCCTGAAGATGATCTGATTAAGCTATGATTCAGGGAAGCACTGGAAATAACTAGGTAAAAACCAAGGTTAAGAGAAATGTCAGAGGGTAACAGTCTGTGCCATAAAAGAGTATAGGTGCATCCTGGAAAACTACATATAAACCAGCCTTGCTAAAAGCAAGTTATAAAGTAAGACAAGGGAGGTAGGGAGGGATTTACAAAGCTAAGCTGTAGCTGTATCATGAATTTGGTTCTTTATCTGGCTCTTAGAGTTATTTTAAGCATGTGGATGATAAGACCAACCTTATATTTTGGAAAAATCACTCTTGCTGGTCTATGGAGTGCATAGTGAGGGTGACATGAGATGATCCAGAGAGTGAAGTTAGGGGGCTATTCTGTGCTTTATATGAGAAATTATTGTAGTTTGGACCATAATTTTGGTAAGGGAGAGGCATAAAAGTGAGTTTACTCAAGAGCTACTTAGGGGGTAACATTAGTATGACTTTGTATAATACACATAGATGAAAAGGGAAAAAGAGGTCATATTGAGAATGGCCCCTTGATGGGGAATGGTGCTTAGAACCAAGGGGGAAATATCATAAAGTTCAATTTTGAAAAGTTTGATTTGAATTACTCTGCAGATATTCAGTAGAACTGTCATGTAGGCAGTTGGATACATGAGTCTAATGCTCAGAAAAGACCGAGTCTGGACAGAAAAAGATTTGAGCTCCCACCCGCCCCGCCCCCTTCATAAAGGTGAAAATTTAAGCCATGGGCATGGATGTAATTAAGTGGGTACAAGATATGGAGTGAAAAGAGAGAATGTACAAGGAAACTACTTGAAGAACTTCAACTTTTAGGGGCTTGTAGAAGATAAGCCTACGAGAGAGAGAGGTACATATAAAGAAACAGAAAAAGAAATGTTAAAGTAGTGTCATATCAAGTAAGCCAAGGTAATAAAGTGTTTAGAGATGAAGGCCAAGGTCAACAATGTCAAATGCTTTTGAAAGTTAACATAAGATTGATACTGAAAAACGTCCACTAGACCTAATGACATTGCCATTACAGATCACGTTAGAATGGAATGAGAGATATAAATCAAACTGGAAGGGCTGAGGATTCAGTGATAGGTGACAAAATGGAGATAGGAAATATACGTCACTCTTACAAAAAGTTGACTATGTAAAGGTAGGGTGAGATCAAGCAGCAGCTGAAAGGACTGTTGTATTCATTGTTTTTACTAATCTTTTTGTTGACATCTTTAAAAATGCTTGAGTTAGAAATATTTGATTATGTGTAAAGATTGTTGAAAAGAAACAAATGAGCTGAATGCAGAAGTGAGAGAAGGGATAATCAAAGTGGAGAGATGTGTGAGGACTCAGGTTGCAAAACACTGATGGGAAAGAGACTATTTTTTCAATAGAGAAGGAGAAAATGGTGGGTAAGTTTAAGAGAGTGGATTTACTTGCCCAGTGGAGGTAATATCAGGCATTTGGCCTTCTGACGGCCTCCACCTGGTCTGTACAAGAGGTGCTTCTCTGTCAGGAAGTTGAGAGGATGGCAAGGTTTGAAAAAGTCCTTGCAAAAATAAAGTGAGTACATGTTAAGGAAGTAATTGGCGACGATTGTTGATGAATCTCTTACTGGAAGGCATCTCATTTGGTAAATCCTAATTTTATTGGGGTTATTACATTAATAGAAAAATAAATAATCGTGTCTCTCTTTTCAGTATCCATCTGTATATGAATGACACTAACGGTTGGGTACAGAAAAACATCATAAGAAACCAAGGGCTCTTTTAAGTGTATTATAAAATTTTAGATTGAAAATAATTCGGCATTTAGAATGAGAAACTGCCTTTTGTCAAATATGTCCCTTTCCATTTGACTAGCATATGACTTCAACTATCTTCAAATGTGTTTAGTACAATAAATACTTTTTCAAGAGCTTTTTAACTTAATTGCTAAAAGCATGGCTTTTAGAAACACACTGTAGTTTGTAAATGGTAAGCACTATATATACTGTATTAAAGTGTTTCAGATCATTTACTTGGATGCCATAGCTTCAAAGTATTTTGAAGAAATATTCACATTCAAAAAGAAGAAAAAATTTTTAAACTTTGACAAAAACATTATAAAAAGTGTACTTTGCTTTTGCAAATGACTCAAATCTTTGAAAAAATGGGAATGAGAATAGAATGTAAAATCTGTTAAGTTTTAATGAATGTTGTTCATATTAGTGTTATCATCACACACTCTAAGTACACCAGGCACACAAAATAAAAAAGGATTAGACAGATTCTCTAACTATTATGCTAAGAATCTAATAAAATCTCCCATTCCTTTCTCAAAAACTATGAGTTAGTATTTTCACAACATTTTTTTCTCTCTCTGTAATTTTATTATCATTCAACTTCCTGCAGAACAAGAAAATATCAAAAGGTGATAACAGTGGTTTCATACTGTCTTCAAGATGACTGGCAACAAATCATTGAAGTTATGTTCTCATCTCACTCAAGCTGAAATGCTTTTGGAAATATCACTAATTTTTGAGTAGATAAATCAACACATTTATTTCTGCAAAAGTAAAAGAATCTTACATTTTCAAAGATGAATTTAAAATTATAGGTTTATGGTGATTCTCAAGCTTCTTTGTAAAGCCTAGCACAATTGAGGAACTTAGGCAATATGACCAATAATTGCTCTCTATGGCAGTATTTCTTGAAAAAGGGAATAAGCTGATGAAAGGAAGCACAGTTTGGTGACATATAAGAATGAAAACAGTGTATGTGGTTCGTGGAGACAAGACAACCAGTTTTTAAAAATATCCATCCATGTATCAGAAAAAGATCTCAAGGGTTAATAACCCTGAACCTTCCACTGAAAATCACTGGTTTACTACGTTTGGATTTGGAGTAGAAATCTGGCTTATTTACTGGCACATGTTTCCTTTGGTAGATACAGGAGAGAAAGAGACAGAAACAGAGACCCAGATATCAGCCTCTAGTGAGACTCTGTTAGAGGATCAACTATATACTTCCATTTTTTTTTTTTTTTGAAATATACCAACAGCTCAAACATCCATGAACAGATGAATAGAGAAGCAAATTGTGGTGTATATGCACAAAATTTTATTAAATATTATTAAATCCATAGAGCCCTTATGATTGGGATTAGTGCCCTTATAAAAGAGACCCCAGAGAGCTAGGCTGCCCCTTTCACCATGAGAGAATACAATGAGAAGACTGCTGTCTATGAATCAAAAAGTGAGGTCTCACCAGACACCAAATTCGCCAGCACCTTGACCATGGATTTTTCAGCCTCCAGAACAGTGAGAAATACATTTCTGTTGTTTATATCTAAGCTACCCAGTCTCTGGTATTTTTTATAGCAGTCTAAACAGACTAAGACAGTGTATTCCAGCTCATTATATTAGTTTAAAATTTTATTGTACTATATTATAAATGAGATTTTATTAACTTTAATAAACAATGGTGGAACCTAGAGTCCATATTTATGACATAATAATAACTCTCATTCATTGACATCTATGTTATTTCACTGCATTTACCCAGTGATCTTTTGAAGTATATATTATTATTCTCCTTCCTCAAATTAAGAAACCAAAATTCATAAATTTTGAGTTAACTTCTCAGAATTATGCAGCTAGTGAATGGAAAACCAAGCTTTATTTTTCTGACTTCAAAATCTGTGCTCTTTCTATTATACTTCTCTGCCCCTTACCAAAAACGCTTGAATTTTCAATTACACAGCTTTTCATTTGGACTCTATTATGTTATGATCCATAATGAAAACTACATGGTCACTACTTTATAAGAGGAAAAGTTAGGAGGAGTCAGAGAAGTCAAGCAAATACAACATATTTGGAGACGGATGAGAGGACAGAGAAGGAATAAAATCCAACACATAAATATACCTAGAAGGAATATTTTCAATTCCAATTCTTTCTTATTCCAGTCTTGAATATATGAAAATATTGAAAATGTGCAAAAAGCTAAGTGAACCTATTTCTCATTTAAAGTAATAAGTTGAGGAAATAACTAATATAATTCAATAATTACAGGAAAATAGCTAAGCAATTAATTATTTTTACTTTTGAATTATGAACATTAGGATATAAGTATAGGTGTAGATACCAGTGCTTCTCCTTGAATGTAAGGGATTGGTTGGTGTAGGAAGGAGACCTTGAGGATAAAGATGCATGGAATTGGCACTTAAAAAGATATAAGTGGAATATGGTGGAACATCCTTTTGTTGAGGAGCTGTAAAATATAATAAAGGCAGAAACCAAACTACAATGCTTTTCCAGAATTGTGATATTTTGGAGGGATAAGAACAAAAAATTAGCAGTAGTGAAATTTATATATACATATATACCTACACACATATAAATATCCACATGTGGACACAAATATGTGTGTATGAAACACTGGATTTACTATACTCTGCTCATATATTTTTACATCTTCCATTTTTTTTTGGATAGCATTTATCACTCTTTTTCTAAGACGGAAATATAAGAATTGAATAACCCTAGTTTCTTTCAAATTCATCTATTTAGCATCTAAAAAAGATTATATATTCTAAAAATTCAACATCACAATTCTAAGTGAGACTCTGTTAGAGGATCAACTATATACTTCCATTTTTTTTTTTTGAAATATACCAACAGCTCAAACATCCATGAACAGATGAATAGAGAAGCAAATTGTGGTGTATATGCACAAAATTTTATTAAATATTATTAAATCCATAGAGCCCTTATGATTGGGATTAGTGCCCTTATAAAAGAGACCCCAGAGAGCTAGGCTGCCCCTTTCACCATGAGAGAATACAATGAGAAGACTGCTGTCTATGAATCAAAAAGTGAGGTCTCACCAGACACCAAATTCGCCAGCACCTTGACCATGGATTTTTCAGCCTCCAGAACAGTGAGAAATACATTTCTGTTGTTTATATCTAAGCTACCCAGTCTCTGGTATTTTTTATAGCAGTCTAAACAGACTAAGACAGTGTATTCCAGCTCATTATATTAGTTTAAAATTTTATTGTACTATATTATAAATGAGATTTTATTAACTTTAATAAACAATGGTGGAACCTAGAGTCCATATTTATGACATAATAATAACTCTCATTCATTGACATCTATGTTATTTCACTGCATTTACCCAGTGATCTTTTGAAGTATATATTATTATTCTCCTTCCTCAAATTAAGAAACCAAAATTCATAAATTTTGAGTTAACTTCTCAGAATTATGCAGCTAGTGAATGGAAAACCAAGCTTTATTTTTCTGACTTCAAAATCTGTGCTCTTTCTATTATACTTCTCTGCCCCTTACCAAAAACGCTTGAATTTTCAATTACACAGCTTTTCATTTGGACTCTATTATGTTATGATCCATAATGAAAACTACATGGTCACTACTTTATAAGAGGAAAAGTTAGGAGGAGTCAGAGAAGTCAAGCAAATACAACATATTTGGAGACGGATGAGAGGACAGAGAAGGAATAAAATCCAACACATAAATATACCTAGAAGGAATATTTTCAATTCCAATTCTTTCTTATTCCAGTCTTGAATATATGAAAATATTGAAAATGTGCAAAAAGCTAAGTGAACCTATTTCTCATTTAAAGTAATAAGTTGAGGAAATAACTAATATAATTCAATAATTACAGGAAAATAGCTAAGCAATTAATTATTTTTACTTTTGAATTATGAACATTAGGATATAAGTATAGGTGTAGATACCAGTGCTTCTCCTTGAATGTAAGGGATTGGTTGGTGTAGGAAGGAGACCTTGAGGATAAAGATGCATGGAATTGGCACTTAAAAAGATATAAGTGGAATATGGTGGAACATCCTTTTGTTGAGGAGCTGTAAAATATAATAAAGGCAGAAACCAAACTACAATGCTTTTCCAGAATTGTGATATTTTGGAGGGATAAGAACAAAAAATTAGCAGTAGTGAAATTTATATATACATATATACCTACACACATATAAATATCCACATGTGGACACAAATATGTGTGTATGAAACACTGGATTTACTATACTCTGCTCATATATTTTTACATCTTCCATTTTTTTTTGGATAGCATTTATCACTCTTTTTCTAAGACGGAAATATAAGAATTGAATAACCCTAGTTTCTTTCAAATTCATCTATTTAGCATCTAAAAAAGATTATATATTCTAAAAATTCAACATCACAATTCTAAAAATCAAAGGAAGAATCTCATTTTCATCTTTTTTCAAAAGTTAAACTTCCGATTTATGATATCGTTATTGTTGTTATATTTCTCTCTCTCTCTCTCTCTCTCAATATTGCTCTTTTTTTTTTTTTTTACAAAAACCCCTCTATGTATGTGCTTGCCCAGTGCTTTTGAGTAAGCCATGGAACTCAAAAAAATATTCATAGCATTACAAAATATGCATCATTATATATCTTGTCTGCTACCACATAACTTTCTATCAATCATTATGGCTGCCATTGTTTCTATTACATTAACACATCTATATGCACGAATTGTTTAACATTTTTGAGATATTTTCTATACTACTTATAGGACAGTTGAATGTCTCTAGTTGCATCATCTTCAAATAGGTGGAGCAAGATTAGAAAATGACTCTGATGTTAAAAAAAAAAAGATGCCATATTTGCAAAGTGATAACAGTTACATTTCTCTCAGATGCCTCTACTTTGGATATGTTAATTCCATATTTCTTCATTTTGCTCTGTATATCAATATGAGATGAATTCATTCAATTTGTGCTCAGATTTAATCTTGCTTAGCATGCTTACTTTGCTTTTGCAGGCTCAAGTTTTAAAGTTTAGTGATGAGGTTACCATGCATCCTGAATATTTTCTAAAAAAATTTTTTTTAATTTTTCTGATATTTTATCAATTGATGATTTCTCACATGGAAGAGATAAAGGAGAGTGATGAGTATGAAAATAATTGTTTAATATCATGGAGTTTTATTTTATATTGCTCTAATTTGTCCGTGGATTGTGTTATTAGACAAGTGTTTAAAAGAGTTTTCTTCCTTCCTGTAATTTAGCTCAAGTCTCTATTCTCTCCATACTCCATGGAGAGACCACTGTACTTCTGATTAATGTCCATGTTCCCAGGCATTCATAATACTTCCAAAAGTAGTAGTGTAAATATAAATTACTGAAACAATAGAAGTGTAACTCTCAGCCATGCACTATCCCATAGACACACAGAGTCAAAGTCATTTATGTGACCTGACATAGTTGATATTAGAAAAAAGTATATAATATCCTTATCCAAAAGAATGTCTGACCTTGATTTTCTTGAAATAAAAGAAAGAAAAAAGGAGAAAAAAGTTATCGTAACAATTGAATTAAAAAAAAAAATACATGTAATAAGTAAGAAAATATCTGGGTATCAGAAAAGAAACAAAATGAGTAAATGTTATAATTACACTGCTTGACTACACAGTCTCACTTGCCCATATGCTTCCAGACACAGTGTATTGAGTCTAATTGTCCTGGGTTTCAATCTTGATGCTACTACCAGAATGCTAACTATGTGAACTCAAGTAAACCATTTAATGAGAGTTTCTGTAGAATGGGGATAATTCGCAACTTGCAGGGTTATTATAAATATTAAATCAGATTGTTCTTCTAAAGTATTTAGCAGGTTCCCTGGGATATATAAAGAAAGTAACAATTGATAAACGTCGTCATTGACTACTTTTTCCTTTCCCCACATATGAAGCCCATGTCCAATATATACCAGTGCCTACCCAACTCTTCTCCCCTTTGCTACCCTTATCAATTCTTCAAAAATCATATTCAACCCAATGAAAATTATTCTGCTTAAGGCCAATCTACTCTGATCTTCACCTATATTGAGTCCCTAATACTTGTTAATTCACACCACATCTATATATGTTAAAATCTAATATATTCTTTTTAATGATATGAATATATAATTTTTATTCAAAAAGCACCCTTTATCTGATAATCATTTGCTGACTACAATGTGACCAAGTAGTCAATTGGTCAAATATTTTAAGTTCTAATATTCTGAACATTGTTTTCTAGATGCTGGAGACACAGTCAAGGAGCATAGGCAATTAAAACCCTTTCCTGCATTGGTGAAAGCATGTTGATTTCTTTCACAAACAGAGAATTTCAGTTGGAAAGGAACATACTAGGTACATGTGCCTAAAATGGCTCTAGCTTTTTACCCCTGTATTTTTACCAAAGAACCTCTTAATCTTAACATTTTGACCCCACTGTAGGATTTTAAATGGCGACATTATCAATCAATATAAAATTTAAAAAGCAAAGACAGTAATGGTAAAAGTAATCAAAGCCAAAAATTAACTAAAGAATTATATCTTGTGTTAATACTAAAATTTCCAAAAAGTGACTTAAAATTATATTAGTAAATAGAATATTTCCTTTTTGGAAATTGAATGAGAGGCTACTATGGCACCAATAGTAGGAAAGAGCTGAGTACAGACAAATATTTGTACCAAACGTCATGCCCATGGCCTAATATGAAGTGATCAGACATCTTGGTGTTTTCAGGACAGCTCTAATTTATGCTTATTTTCCCAGCTCAATTATTAATAAATAGCATTCACTGTTAAAATGGCATCAATTAAAAACAAATTCTATTTCCATTACTAAAGCATAGAGCTCTCTAGTTCATTAAAAAATATTGCCCTAGCAGGTTAGAGTTCACATACATTAGAACAAAAAAGATCTATTTATCTGGGTTATGTAATTCAACAAATTTCTCTACTTGTGTTGGGGTGTGTGTGTGTGTGTGGCGTGTACACATTTAAAATTTTCTAATGGTATCATACTTGAATTATTCTATATCTTGCATATTTCACTTATGATTATATCCTATTTCAATACATTAAAGATCAAATTTATTCATCTTAATGATGCATATTTCCATAATTGTTTAATCATGATCATTTGATGAACACACATTTTTCTATTGGGGAAGGCGGTCACTATAAACAGTTTTGTAATAAATATCCTTGTCTCTGTAACTGGGAATCAGAGCTGAACATGGAAGTCATACTTATCTAAGGAGACAGAAACTAGAGTTCAGGGTAGTGGGAGCCCCTGGGATCTGTAGAACAGAACATTGGAGAGGAAGGAGCTAAATTAGGGGGCAGATTTCCCCATAAATCCTTGATTAGGGGCTAGTTTGTGTATTTTCAGATTGAATGAGTGTTGTTACTATGAGTTTGAGAAAATATAAAAGATTTTACAGATCAGGCAGTGCTGGAGGACTTTGGAGAACTGGCCCTGTCAGAATGTAGAGATTTTATTAAAACCTCCCAAACAGACTGAGCTTCCAGCTGAAATACCAGAAGCAGTGTGCTTTTAGTTTAAGAAAAATGCCCTATAACAAGGCACTCGGTAGGTGTTATGTGGTACTGAGTTAGAAGGGCTGCATGAACATCTTGGTGTTGGTACAGATATGCACTAACACAACATATAAGCAAGCTTACATGAGTGCAAGTTGATTTGCCATTGATTGAACTACCTATTCAAACAAAAAACAACACTAATTAAAGGAAAATAAAGAATCCAGAGTCTCAAAATCTTTTCATCAACAATGTAAAGTACACAGTCAAACAGTACTAGTAGACAAGGGAAGACTTAGTTATTTTTTATCTATGATTAAAAATAAATTAATTAAAAATTTTAAAGCTGTAAATGGGATCCAACCCTAAGATAAACCCAGACATACAACTGTTGGATTTAATGAACAAATATTTTAAAGTATATATAAATACATTTAAAAAGCAAAAATACACCCAGTGTCAGCTCTGACATGTAAAAGTCTTGTAAGTCATCATTTCCATCCATACAAGAAAAAATCTGAACAAACTGAAAATCAGTAAGTTTTCTTGAACCCATTGTGAATTGAGGTCACAGAACAAACCACACCCTGAAACCTGGAGAGAGAGGCCAATACAGAGAATCATAGCTAAGATGAGATTTTCCAATAAGTAGAATAAAAAATAACATTTTTGAATATGGTACCAAAAGCAATGGCAACAACAGCAAAAATAAACAGTGTGACTACATCAAACTAACAAACTTCTACACAGCAAAGGAAACCAACAACAAAATGAAAAGATGACCAATGGAATGGTATAAAATATTTATAAATCATATATCTGGTAAGGGGTTCACATCCTAAATACCAAACAATCTGATTAAAAAATGAGCAGAGGAACCGGATAGACATTTTCCCAAATAAGACATAGACATGGCCAACAGGCACATGAAAAGATGCTCAACCTCGCTAATCGTTAGGAAAATGCAAAACAAAATCACAATGAGATATCATCTCATCAGAGTTAGTATGGCTATTATCAAAAAGACAAGCAATAACAAGTACTGTCAAGGATGTGGAGAAAAGGGAAATTGTGCAGTTTGTGGGAATGTACAGCCACTATGGAAAACAGTATGGAGGCTCCTCAAAATTTTTAAAATAGAACTACTATACGACACATCAATCCCACTTCTGGGTGTATATCCAAAGGAAATGAAACTAGGATATTGAAAACATATCTTTACTACCATGTTCATTGCAATACGATTCACAATAGCCAAGGTAAGGAAATAACCTAAGAATCCATCAGTGGATGAATGGATAAGAATTTGTGGTTTATACACAAAATGCAATATTATTCACCCATAAGAGAAGAAAATCCTGCCATTTGCAACAATATGGATGAAACTTGAGGGCGTTATGCTAAGTTAAATAAGTCAGACAGAGAAAGAAAAATACTGCATGGCATCACTTATATTAGGAATCTTAAAAAAGAAAAGAGTCACGCTTACAGAAACAGAGGGTAGAAAAGTGGTTTCCAGGGGCTGGGGGTTGGGAGATGGAGGAAATAGGGAGAGGTTGGTAAAAGGGTGCAAACTTTATAAGGTGAATAAGGCCTTGTATAAATGTACAAAATGATGACTATAATTAATAACACTGTATTTTATAATTGAATTTTGCTAAGCAATTAGAACTTAAATGTTATATATATATGTGTATATATATATTTTGGAGTATAGTTGATTTACAATATTATATTAGTTTACAATATTATATTATACTAATTTCAGTTGTGCAGCATAGTGATTCAGTATTATTACAGATTATACTCCACTAAAAGCTATTACAAGATAATGGCTGTAATTCCCTGTGCTATGTAATATGCCCCTATTGCTTACCTTTTTTCATACATAGTAGTTTGTATGTCTTAATCCCATACCTGTATTTGCCCTCCTCACTGGTAACCACTAATTGGTTTTCTATATCTGTGAGTCTGTTTCTGTTTTGCTGTATATGTTTGTTTGTTTTATTTTTTAGATTCCACATATAAGTGATATCATACAGCTTGTCTTTCTCTAACTTATTTCACTAAGCATAATATTCTCTAGATCTATCCATGTTGCTGCAAATGGAAGAATTTTGTTCTTGTTTATAGGTGAGTAATATTCCATTGTGTATATATACCACTCTTCTTATTCCATTGGTCTGTTGATGGGCATTTGCATTGCTTTCATGCTTTGGCTATTGTAAATAGTGCTGCTATGAATATTGGGGTGCATGTGCTTTTTGGAATTAGTATTTTCATTTTTTTCCAGATATATACCCAGAATTGGAATTGCTAGATCATATGGTAGTTCTATTTTTAGTTTTTTGAAGAACCTCCATACTGTTTTCTATACTGGATGCACCAATTTACATTCCCAACAGGGTACAAGGGTTCCCTTTTCTCCACATCCTTGCCAACATCTGTTATTTGTAGACTTAAAAAAAAAAAATTATTTATTTATTATTTATTTATTTATTTTGGCTGCACTGGGTCTTCCTTGCAGCACGTGGATCTTCGTTGTGGCATGGGGACTTCTTATTTGGGATATGCGGACTCTTAGTTGCGGCATGTGAACTCTTAGTTGTGGCATGCATGTGGAATCTAGTTCCCTGACCAGGGATTGAACCCAGGCCCCTGCACCACGAGCACGGAGTCTTACCCACTGGACCACCAGGGAAGACCCCTGTAGACTTTTCAATAATAGCCATTCTGACAAGTGTGAGGTAATATCTCATTGTTGTTTTAATTTCCGTTTCTCTAATAATTAGTGATGTTGAGCACCTTTCCATGTGCCTGTTGGTCATCTGTATGTCTTCTTTGGAAAAATGTCTATTCAGGTCTTCTGCCCATTTTTTATTGGATTGTTTGTTTTTTTGATATTGAGTTGTATGAGCTATTTATATATTTTGGATATTAACCCCTTGTCAGTCATATCATTTGCAAATATTTTCTCCTAGTCCATAAATTGTCCTTTTGCTTTGTCAATGGTTTTCTTTGCTGTGTAAAAGCTATTAAGATTAATTAAGCCCCATTTGTTTATTTTTGCTTTTATTTATTTTGCCTTTGGCAACAGAGCCAAAAAATATTGCTATGATTTATGTTAGAGTGTTCTGCATATGTTCTCTTCTAGGAATTTTATGATTTAGGTCTTAATTTAGGTCTTTAATCCATTTTGAGTTCATTTTTGTATATGATGTGAGGAAATGTTCTAATCTCATTATTTTACATGTGGCTGTCCAGTTTTCCCAGCACCAACTATTGAAGAGACTGTCTTTTCTCCATTGTATAATCTTGGCCCATTTGTTGTATATTAATTGACCACAGGTGAACAAGTTTATTTCTGAGCTTTCTATTCTGTTCCACTGACCTATGTGTGTGTGTTTGTGCCAGTACCATGCTGTTTTGATTACTGTAGTTTTGTGGTATAGTCTGAAGTCTGGGAGGGTGACACTGCCAGCTTTGCTTTTTTTCTCAAGATTGCTTTGGCAATTCCAGGTCTTTTGTGGTTCCATATGAATTTTAGGATTATTTTTTCTATTTCTGTGAAAAATGTCATGGGTATTTTGATAGAGATTGCATTAAATCTGTAGATCACTTTTTGAGTAGTGGCAATTTTAACAATATTAATTATTCCAATCCAAGAGCATGGGATATCTTCTCATTTCTTTGAATAATCTTCAGTTTCCTTCATCAACGTTTTGTAATTTTCAGAGTATAGTTCTTTCACCTCCTTGGTTAAGTTTATTCCTAGGTATTTTATCATTTTTGATACAATTTGAAAGAGGACTGTATTTTTACTTTCTCTTTCTGATAGTTCATTTTTAGTGTATAGAAAAGCAACAGATTTCTGTATATTAATCTTATATCCTGCAACTTTGCTAATTCATTTATTAGTTCTAATTATTTTTGGGTGGAGACTTTAGGCTTTTCTACATCAAGTATCATGTCATCTGCAAATAGTGACAGTTTTACTTCTTCCCATCTAACTTGGATGCTTTTTATTTCTTTTACTTGTCTGACTGCTGTGGCTATGGACTTCCAATACGACATTAAATAGAAGTGATGAAAGTGAGCATCCTTGTCTTGTTCCCGAATTTAAAGGATTACCTGATTGCATGTGTATCTTTCTTAGAGTTTGGGTTGTTTAGGAGTCCTTCTGCCAGTTTCCAGTTAGTTTTCAGTGAGAATTGTTCTACATGTAGATGTATGTTTTTAATATTTTCATGGTGGGAGGTGAGCACCCATGTCCTCTTACTCCACCATCTTGAATGTTCTCAAAGTTTCTTTTTTGAGGTGATAAAAATGTTCTAAAATTGACTTTTGTGATGTTGCAGATATCTGTGATAGCCTAACAACAGCTAAAGTGTACAGTTTAAATGAGTGAATTGTATGGTATGTGAATTATATGTCAATAAAGCAGATAAAATTATTTCAAAATGCACTTGCTATATGAATCAGTAATTCCACTCCTAGGTATTCACCTAAGAGAAAAGATAAAATATACCCATTAAAGAATTATATATTAAAGTATAATATCAGAATAGCAACTTTATTAAGGTCTCCACACTAGAAATTACAAAACTGTCCATGAACATGTGAAGAGGGGCCAAAGCTTTGTATATTCTTATGATGAGATATACAAATTAAGGAATAAATTACTGATACAGCTATTGATACAGTAATGTGAATAATTTCAAAAATCTTATGTTAAGTGAATGAAGCCAGATAAAAGAGTACATATTGTATTATTCCACATATGTGAAGATCTAAAATGGCAAATCTAATCTATACTGATAGAAATCAAATGAGTAGTTTCCTGGGATTGGGGAGCAGTCCCTACAAAGGGGCATGAGAGAATCTTCTACTGTAATGAAAATGTTCTAAATGTATACATTTTTCTGTATATTAATGTATACATTTTTCTGGCTATTAATTTTAACAATTACAACAATTAATTGTTATATATAACAATTAATTATAACAATATTATTCTATATATTAATTATAACAATAAAGCTGATTAAAGTATGTCTATTTGATTTTATGAAATCAAATATTCCTGTTCAGTAACAGAGCATACCTCTTTATTAATTCAATATTTTTTATGTTCTTCAGTAATGTTTTATAGTCCAATAGCATTTTAGAACTTTATTAGTATTTTATAATCTTTGCCACTATTGTCAATTTTTCCTTTTTTATTTCTGATTATTGCAAATATGGAGACAGGTATTGATTTTTATATATTAATCTGGTATGCAGCCAATTTCCCAAATAGTCTTATTAATTTTAATTAAGTTTTAATAAATTATCTTTCATTTTCTAGTAATGCAATTATATCATCTGCAACTGAAGGGGAATTTTGTATCTTTTTCTTAACTTGTCTGAATTCTATATTTGCCTCATTGTAGTACTTCAATATTCAAAAAAAGTTGACTGATTTTGCTGACTGTGACCTCTATTTTCTTGATTATTACTTGAATTTCAACCTTCAAATATTATTTGATGTCTGGTATTAGTAACCTTTATATACTTTCTACAATTTCCTTTTATTTTAATTAATGCATTTCATGAGTAATAGCTGCTGAATTGTATCAAATTCTTTTTGATCATTTTTTGATGTAGATGCTTTCTGTCAATTTCTTGATGTTATTCTTTATTCAATTAATAAATATTTATTGAGCTCTTATTGTGTTCCAGACACTTTTCTAGGCTCTGGGGCTACACTAGATGAGTCCAGTGGAGAAATTTATAAATACATAAGCACAGGGAATATAAGAGATAATATGTGATTTCATAGGTAGATATTTATATATATACATGTATGTCTATGCATATGTATATACGTTTATGTGTATGTATATGTAATTAAAGAGGATATGATAAAAAATGTTTGATGACTATTGTACATTTGTTTATACTGGGATGCAAATGGTAAAATGACTATTTTGTGAATTTCATGATTAATGGGTATTCCAGCAGCAGAGAAAGTTGTTAGTACAAAGATGTCAAGGTAAGAAGAGGCCTACATACATATTTAATCAACTGAAAGATATTCAATGTGATGAGATTATCATGGGGGAGGGAGACATAATTAAAAATATGATAGGGAAGGGGATAGGGAGTGGCCAGATCACAGGATGCTTTCTAGGACAGAGTAAGGTATAATGAATTATTTTAATATACTGAACACTGTTGAACCACCTTACATTCCTATAATAAACTTTTCTTTGCAATAGCAAATTATTAATTAATACTATCCTGGATCTATTAGCTATTATTTATTTACATATTTTATCCATATTAATAAATAATATTGATTTATAGGGAGATTTTAATTTTTTCTTGGCATTAAGTTGTTTAGCTTAAAATAAATGGGTGAGAATTTCTTCTTTTTTATGGTTGCACAAGTTAAATATGTTTTCTAAAGATAGACTTCAACTAGAAATCTCTCAGGACTTACAAATAGATCTGTGCCTTTTTAACATAACATACAGAACAAAATTAACCTTTATTATCTCTTCTCCCTTAATTTGTCTACTCAGTTATGTTATTATTTTTTCCAGGGATGATTAATATTTTGCTAGGAAATTATGCAATATGTATAAATTTTCTTTTTTTAATTGAATCTGATAATCTTTTACATTAACTTAAATCTCTACCATGGCTGTGATATTTACTTTCGCATTCTTAATAAGTTATTTTATTTTTCTCTATCTCTATGTCTTAATCTCTTTTTCTTTTATTTCATTGAAAAATTTTATACTTGTTTAGAAAGGAGTAATTCTTTCACTGATATGTTGGGCCTTTGAAAGTACAAACACGGTATTTTTAAATCCTTTTTACTGTGTTTTGGTTTTTATAATTGATTCATTTACTTTTAATTTTCTTTTTATTTTACCATAAATTATTTTTCTAATTTATTAATGTGAGAATTTACTTTTTCTTTGTAAATAATAATTTAAATTATATATTTTGCTTTGATTACAGTTTTAATTGCAGCCCATAGGTTTTCTTATGAAACATTCTTTATTTTACTAAATTCATGATGATTTTTCCTTTTGTTTTTGGATGCCTCATTTATGTAGGATCATTTGTCAGTACATTTTTTAATATTGAAGAAGATTTTCTTTTTTGCCATTTTATGCTTACAAGCATTTGAAAATCATAAAATATCTTAAAATATCTCCTTTGAAGACTTTATACAGAAGTTCTTCTTGGTCACACTGATTTCTGCTTGAGATGGTAAAAGGGCCTCTATTAAATTAAGCTTATTAGATTTATGGTACAGAAAAACTGTATGAATCATTTAATTAAAAATTATAAAAGTATACTTTAATATATGTTAATTCAGGTGATGATTTAATATCTAATAAAATAATGCAATCCTGAATGTAAATATGCAACCAGAAAGATGAAACTAGAATGACAAATAGAAATGGCATGAAAAGAAGAATCTAAGAAATGTAGAGAAAATGGAAACTATTTTTAATGTCTATTTGATTACCATAATATCTTCATTCTTTTCTAGAAGAAGTTTAAAATTTTAATAACAATTACTAACTTATTTAATTTAATATATTGAATTAGAAATGTATTAAGAGTAGGAACTGTAAGGAAATGATTAAATAGCTATCAATATTAATACTACTTTAACTGTCATTCTTGGAAAGTTGGTAAAAAAGTTAGACATTTAATACCCATAATGGATAAAATTACTTAATTCTTTTATTGCAGTACTAATTTTTGAGACCTAAAATTACTAACTAAAGACCCCAAACACAAAACTCTGCCTCAGTTTCTAAGTGAAATAACTCAAAATTCAGGCAAATCAGGCAACAATAAAGTTAGTAACCAGTTAATAATACAGCAAGAATAAGAATAAATCTATGGAAATAATAAACATCATAATAATAGATGCTTATTCACAATATGCCAAGTGACAGACACTGTAAATCATTTAATCCTAAAACAATGTTACACGATAGTTATTAATACCTGCATTTAACAAAGAGAAAAAATGAATCTCAGAGAACTATTCTGCCAAGGTTAATTTTTTCCATCAGCCTGAGCTGTCTCCCGTGGTGTCTATTAAATTAAAAATGCCAAGATAAAACTCTATAGAAAGGGCAATTTTTGGAGCTTTTTGTAACAGAAACAATCTCAAGGAAATAAAAGAGGTAGTTTAATTAGTGAAAGTTATCCCATGAAATCCAATGGCAAAAGCAATAATGATATCAGTTCCCATTTATCAAGTGCTTACCATGTGCCAAAATCTGCTCTAAGCTTATTACATATATCAGCTTATTTAATCTTTGGAAAAACCCCATAGTATTACCATTGGGATAATATACTATAATTATTATAGTAATACATAGTATTACTATGGAGTAATATACTATTACTATTATTTCCTTTTTTATAGATGAGGAAACTGGTGTACAAAAAGTTAATTTTCTTGCCTTGGTCACAAGGACAGAGGTAGAATAACATGATGGAAAGGTCACTGGTCTGGTGCCACAGTCTTCCTGCCTTCTGAAGAATGTAACTAAACAGTAGAGCTAAAAAATGAATCCATCAGAACTTTCTTTCTCTGATCTCCTATTTTGTGTACATATTCCACTCTTTCTTTGTGTCTGACTTTCTCTAGCCATTGGGCTGAAAGAGTATGAACCACTGCTTCCAAATTTACATGACTTAACTTGGTCATAAGCCACTCACAGCCACTTCTGAACCTTGCAATTCTAACAACTTGCAAGGAAAAATCTATTCAGCTCAGCTTGAGTCAACTGTCCAAACTTGGTCAAATAAGTTATGAGCAGAAAGAAGAGATCACATATGACAAATTTCTGGGTTTTTTTGCTAGGCTCTCCACTGTGTATAAAGAGGAGAGAAAAACTTCTCCCAAAAGAGAGTCACTCTGAATAGACAAAAGAAAAACTACTACTGAGGGAAAAGTAAGAATCAAGAAAAACAGAATGGACCATTAGCTATGGCACAGTATGATCATTATTTGGTTCCATACCAGTTTCTCTTTCTAGACAGCCTATTCCTTCAAGTTATTAACTGTGTCTTACTCAACTTTCTGTTTCCACATGTGGCAGCACTGTCTCATATAATAATCTGCCTTAAAATGTTTTTGGAAGTGAACTGAATGACATACTAATTATTATTCTTCACATGACGTGTATAATCTGTTAAGTATTCTTCCAAGGAGTGAATTTGTCAGAGAAAATGACTACAGATTTCTAAATAATTATTTTCTTTTAATTTCTGTAAGTTAATTAGCTGAATATTTTCTTAATCACATTAATTGAGAGTGGGGTTAAAGGGATAATAGGAAGCAATGTGTTCACAAAAAATAGACATTAAGGAATCTAGAAACCCTGAATGTATGGTGCAAACCTCATCCCATTCTTCAAGGAGCCCAGGAGCACAATGAAAAATTTTATCATCTCCCATAGGTCAGCAGACTACTAAAGAGCCAGAAAGGGTTCAATATTGGGCCATTCTTTAACAGAACTCAGAAGGAAATAGAAATTGTCCAGCTTAATTTATGTAAATAACAGAGGTTCACCCAATAACTTTCATGCTGTAATTTTAAAAAATATATATTATATTAAATAAACACAAAGATATTATGGAACAGAAAGTAAAAACTGTATGATTTCTAAGAAAAAAACAGCAATTTTCAAGGAAATATGGGTCTGTGGAGGGCTGTGTCCCTGTTTTGCCAGATGTCCTAGTTTCTTCTTTTCTGCCAAACTGTGGTTCTTCACCTTACTCTGGATCACAAATAGGTTATTGTATTTGATGAAAGTTGTTTCTGAAAATGTTAATATAAGCATAAAGACAAAGTTTTACACACAATTTTACAGAGTCCTGACCCACCCATGTATTCTGTATTGGTTATTGCACCCCTAAATAAGAAGACCCACTGGATCAGAGTACACCAGTAGAAAACTCCAGAGTCCTGCACAAAGCATAGGCCAAGAGTGGAGGGGAAACTTCTTAAGCCATTGTTAATAATTAGCTTTTTTTTTTTTTTTTTTTTTTTTGTGGTATGCGGGCCTCCCTCTGTTGTGGCCTCTCCCGTCGCGGAGCACAGGCTGCGGACGCGCAGGCTCAGCGGCCATGGCTCACGGGCCCAGCCACTCCGCGGCATGTGGGATCCTCCCAGACCGGGGCGCGAAGCCCGGTTTCCCTGCATCGACAGGCGGACGCGCAACCACTGCGCCACCAGGGAAGCCCAATAATTAGCTTTTTATTGCAGTTTTCCCAACTCTTTTTAATAGCTGACTTAAGTACACATACAGAGTAGGAAATTTGACTAGATACACTGACCTTAAAATAGAATTATCTGAAATGAGCAAAATACTACAGAAATCAGAGGAAGTCTAAGAATATAGGCAAGGACAAAGGCCTTGCTGTGGTTAGCAATTTTTACCAATTTTTTTTTAATCATCTCTCTGAGCATAGCATCATTTTAAATGGATAGTGGTAGTGCACTTCCTAACCAAAAAAGAAAATTTGACCTAAACTATTTTGAGAGTGATTTTAAAATATTATTTTAAAAGTCCAGTATGATCATTCAAATTATGTATGAATATTTGTGTTTGCATTGTGTTTGTGTGTGTGTGTGTGTGTGTGTGTGTGGAGAAAGTGAGAGAGAGAAGGAGACAGAGAGAAATAGAGAAAAATGGGGAGAAACAAATATACAAACTTATAGCCACAAGTCTCAATAGAGAACTAAATAATTGTGAAAATTATATTAACTACGTTTATGAAGCACATATTTATTTAATAGACATCCTGGAATCTTAAGTATTAAGAACACTGTTGGAAACATTAAAATTTGAAAGAATTAGTGATGGCTTTTGACACAATTATCAATTATTTCTGGGTATATAATTTTTACTTAAAAGTATCAATGAAATTATTACTTGTAGGTTAAAATGTTTGGTCATATCAATATTTGATTTCCTGAAAAGACTTTCCTTAGGAGATGTGAGTGTCAGAACTTGTGAGAACTTATTTGTGGAAAACAACTTACCACTTTGCCCTTTTGAAGGCATACAATTCTCTCATCAATATGTGATTCCCAAATTGTAAATTTTAATTTAAAAAGCACATTAATTTTTTTCTGGGAATAATGGTACCACTCAGTTTGTTACATATGTATTATTAGAATAAAGAATAATAACTAATGCATTCAAATAACTCAATAAAATACAAGTAAACTCTTTAAAATTATAGATTTTATTTTCAGTATAAATAATTTTTGGTTAAGTGTATTTCACCATGATTAATAAATCCTTATGCGCCTCACATTTTCTTAGAACACCATTGAGTAGTATTCTGATCATTTTGCTATAAAGCAAATCTTTTTATTGTTGTACTCAAAAGTAGTAACTTACTGATTAATATTTTCTAATTATTGAGATATACTAATAAGAAGGATTTTCAATGCATCACAGTATAAATTTTATGATGACCCAGCAAGAAAGAATTATATTAAAGCATATAAAATATATATTCCTAACATGAAATTTATATTTCTTTCATAAGACTACATCAGTTTAACAAAATCTTCTTTCTTTTTTCTTGAAGATGAACTTGCGGTTCCACTTTATTTATTTATTTTTTAAATAAATTTATTTAGTTTTGGCTGCATTGGGTCTTCATTGCTGTGCACAGGCTTTCTCTAGTTGCGGCGAGCAGGGGCTACTCTTCGTTGCAGTGTGCATGCTTCTCATTGCGGTGGCTTCTCTTGTTGTAGAGCACGGGCTCTAGGCACGCGTACTTCAGTAGTTGTGGAATGCTGGCTCAGTAGTTGTGGCTTGTGGGCTCTAGAGCACAGGCTCAGTAGTTGTGGCACATGGGCTTAGTTGCTCCACAGCATGTAGGATCTTCCCAGACCAGGGCTCGAACCCGTGTCTCCTGCACTGGCAGGTGGATTCTTAACCACTGTGCCACCAGGGAAGCCCCCAAATCTTCTTTCTTATATGCAACTCACCAAGACAATGCAAGATAAAAAGAAATTAGCTTAATTACAATTATTTGTGACTATTCTGATAATGAAATCCATTAAGTTGTTTTGAAAGTTGTATACGCAAAAGGCGATATTAACTATGAAAGCCTATTGCCTATATGCGTGTCTTCCTGTTTCCAATCCATCCAGTTTCCTGCTGCAAAAATATATATTTTGAATCATTTCTATATCTATCTTGCTTCCCTTCTCAACTAGTCATAATGATTTCCAGTTGACTACTGTATCAAATTCAAACAGTCTGTAGTTTTCATAATTCTTTGTATCTGGATTTCATACTGGACTGCATCTCTGGACATATGCTCTGTTTTTCCTATCTTATTTTTCTACTGTACCTAATAATCATGTTAGCCTCCAGTTCAGGCCAAATCCATTACTCACTCAGTCACATAACAGAGTTAAATGAATTATCCAATCATTCACTCAACATTTTTACTTTAAGAAAATATTTATTCAGTCTGTATTTACTATGCCAGATGCCAAGGAGGGTTGAAAAGAAAATTATAAACCCTTACTAAGCACCAGTTAGTTGGCAGATACTGTTCTATACGCTTTTCATGTATCATCTCATCTAATTTTCAACATAATCTTTTGACATGGGAGTTGTTATGATGTACATTACAGATGAAGGAACTGAGGATTAGAAAGTTTAAGTAGTTTCCACATGGTTAGACCCTGGAGGTGATAGAGATGGAATTAGAACCCAGGCATTTGGATTCTTGGTGTGAAAGAAGATCTAATCCGATCTTCCCCAATTGCTCTAGGCAGTAGACAGTGTACGTGTTCCTTATCCATTTATGGACTAGAGGAAAAAAACTGTAAGAAATTAAATGACTTGTTCAATATTAGGTGACAAACCAGAGGTAGAATGCAGTTTTTAATCCCATATTATTTTTTTTACCCATACCACATTCTATATCAAAGCATGACTTTACCTTTGGTGGGGCTTGCCTTTGGTAGGATAGAACTAACACAGAAGTTGACAACACTATATTTTGAATGGATGGTATTACATTTCTTAGACAAGAAATAAGGGAAGACAGTATAAAAGGAAATAGGTGGGAATTTCCTAGAGATTATTTGAGTGTTGGCAAGTCTTTCTGTTTGAGGGAAACACAGGGTAAGTGCAAGAGGATCATTCCTTATCTATGAGCTGGAACCAGATTATGAAGTGCCTTAAAACCTGAACTTCATTAGCTCTCAACAAGAAAGGCATTAAATGCTGTTTAGCCCAGAATCTGAGATTAAGGATGATTTATCTGAGAATGATGCATGGGACACAGTGCAGCAGTAGTATATAATCACCAGCATGTGTGCTGTTGAATGAGACTCACCTAGAGGTTTATATGAAACACACTAGCTTGTGAACATCCAACTAGGTAGGTCTGGCATGGTCCTTAGAACCTGTGCCATTTATATGAACAGTTATATTTGGGCTTAGATTAAAAGACAGAAAAATGGAGTCGAAATACGGAAATTAGATTAGGCTCAGTAAGTATACTGCAGTACTGAATGTGAGAAGGAGAGAAAATTTGAACTTGGGTATTTTCACAAAGAAAAGGGGGAAAATGGCAAGTGTACACTACAAAGATCCTATAGATATACATCTGCAAGAAATTAAATCTGGAGGAAGAAGGGCTCAGAAGTGTTCTAAGTCATAGGGACTGTGGAGCTTTGAGATAATGTAATTTGAAGAGTTCATAAAAGCATCAGTCAGTCAATACAGGGAGCAAGAAAGAAAGGGGAGGCTGTGAGGAGATTATTAGGGATTTTACTTTCAACATGGGGTAGAGATAATTGATTGCCCCTCTGCTTGTAGTTCCTTCTAAAGCAAGAGTCTCGCCTTACCTCCAGCTCCTACTGAAGACGTGAGTCTAGGTGGCTTTGTTTAGGCCAAGTGACACCATCTCCTTGGTCACAGCTTTTTAGACCAGAGATGACATCAGATCTAATGTGCACTAGTCATATGGGAATGTGTCTAGTAGCTCTGCTTACAATGTCAGGGAGTATCCACAGCTTTGAGGCTTCAGTTCATACTCATCAATAAGAGAATTTGTGTTCTATACTCTGGATATTTAGCTATCTATGTAATTACTTATATATTATTTAATCTAAATGTCAGCTATCACCCCATTACCCTCTTTGAGCTCCTTCTGAAGGAAAAAAAAATAGACTTACAGATACTTATATGTTTTTGAACAATATGGTGTTTATTAAATATTTCATAGAGGAAATGGAAGATAGGGTACAGATTTCATGTCACACAGCAATCAATTTGGTAAAAGCCATGTTAGATACAAAGTAGCCAGGATGCAGTGGTGTAAGAATGCAATACACAGAGGCTCACTGCGGAGGTGGTGAATGGGGATCAAAATCCAGGTCATGTTTCCCTCACCAAGCTGAGCCCTCATGACAGACTGCATCAGTCTAGACCAGGAAAAAAGCCTTTTTGTACCATATCCTCTGAGAGAGCTGCCTTCTTGAAAATCATCCTCTTGAATGGGGATGTTTTTGTGACTGATACAAGAAAGTCATATAGGCTAGGGGGCCATTCTAATGAAATATTTTGTTTTACCCCCAAAACGCCTCTTTGACCAACACCACCACTAAGAGGTCCTCTTCTTCCCTCCACTCTCCATCTTTTTTCCTTTCAACCTTTAATCCTGTGATATCATTCTTCTGGTGCCAGTAGTTATAGAAATCCAGTTATCACCAGAAAAGACCGCCAAAAGCATGGGGGAAGGAGGAAAAACAATACTCATGTCTCCCTCCTTCCTTGGGATGCCCTGCCAGTGCCTGCTATCCCTGACATAAATAGGAAGCCAGAAAGCAAGGGAACCCAGGTGAAAAGACCTGTAGGTGTGAGCCTTCTGGTGAACAGAGCCGGGTAGAGAAGGGTGAAAAATGGCTTAGTTGGGGGGAAGGACCAGCAAAATCATTTTCAATCCAGCCTTTGCAATCTGAACACATTAGCAGTCTTCAAGTTTAGTTTTTTTAAGGTGTGAAACGATGGCTTTCACACAATCTTTTTTTCTGAAATGCAGGATTTCAAAAGTATTACTTTGAAGGTCATGCTTATTTTGTGTTTGTTCATTGTATCCTCATTTATCTAAGCATCAGTTTTAAATTATGAAAAACACTGATTCCAAAATATATGAGTTTGAAAATTCAAAAACACATACAATACTTGATTTAAGAAACTAGAGAAGTAAACTTAACATTTTACATACTACTTAAGGTATAAGGGGTTCTTTTTTTCTATAAGCTTTTTTTTTTTTTAACATAACATACTACAGGATTCCCCAAAGTATATTTTATTGTTATCTGAAAGAGAAGTATGTCAAATGTGGCAACAGATCATTTCCAGACTCAATTCGTTTAGTCACTTTTTGGCAGAAGAATCATGAGTTAGAGGGCACATATGCCCTGGGGACACTCAAGGATATTGACTATGTTTAGCCTAGTCAGCCATTTTGAGTAAATAGAAAAGGCTTGATCTCACATACAACAGAGGGTAAAGTGACTGAAAAAAACTTCAAGATTCAATTTAGGGTAGATAAGAGTTCTGTTCTCACTCGACAATTTAAAAAAGCTTTTCAACTTCATTGAGATGAGAATTCAAGTATTTTCTTCTTGTTGGAATTGTTAAATAAGGAAATGTATTCTCAGAAAAGGAGTTTACTGAAAAGTAAAGATATACAAATAAACAATTCCTAATCAAAATGCTATACAATATGATAACTAGAATATATTAGCATAATATACAAAGCAGAAAGTAGAGTGGTGGTAAAAAAAAATAGGGTTCAGGGAAAGGTGATAAAAGAAGGTGAACAAAATTTTGAGAAAGAAATTTCAAAAGGATGTCTTATAATCTATTTTTAATATAGGTTCTTCTGTCACAAGAGAATCATCCATGATAACAGAACAAATATATTCACTGAAACTTGGAGTGGATCAATGAAACAATTATGTGATGCATATGCTATCTTTGTATAAAGAAAATTTGTAACTAGCACAAGATTACCACTCAAGCCTTAGTCTGAAGGGAGGTGAGATTAAATAAACTGAAAATATGTGAAATAAACTGAAGTTAGAAGATTACTTTGTACCTACACAGACAAATACGGAAGGATTCAATATAAAGGTACACAACACACTTCATTAACTATGTGTCTCCAGATATAACTTTATAACTCTTTTTCTCTTAAGTATTATTTTTTACTCACTGCAGTACATATTCAGTCTAAAAAAATTAGAAGAATTTATACTGGGATCCTGGTCAGATGGGTAAGGTAATGTAAAACATTTTGACAATCTTTACCAAGATTAGCCTGAAAGCAGATGAGACTGATGGAGAGAAAGCTCTAATATAGAAAGCTGGGCAAGTACAGAGAGTAGAGCTAGTAGGAGAAAGTCTTAAACTCTTAATCAAAGGTAAGAGGAGGTAGTCAACCATTATCTGGGGATAGAATAAGACTTGATACTAATGAGTGCCTTTTACTGTGGTGACACAGCCTTTCATTTGGCAATCTCCCCAGGGACTCATTCAATTGAGAAAGTGTCTGTGCAACAGGATAATAAGGATTTGATGGTCTTTTTTCAATGAGGCAGAAGGTAAACATCCTTTCTTCTGAGTGTGTCTCCCAAAGCAGCACCTGGTGCTCTCACCAAGGTAAAAGAACCATTTTGTGTGCCCCAGATTTGCAGTGCATGATTCCTCTCGTATGTTTCTCTATATAACGCATTTGATTATTGAAAATTTCATCCATATGCCTCTGTTTCATCCAAAAGAGTCCCAGCCAGTATACCAGGATCGTCTAGAATTTCTGAATCTGGTCAACCCTTATGAAAATAAATATTGTGTCGCATTTAATATACTTAGGATATATTGGGAACAAAATTCCCAAATACCTCCAAAAGTAGGAGAAATGTCAAGGTTACACTCAAATATTTCTACATTTTTACTTAAGGAAATGAGGACCAAAATAAAATAACCTAATCTTTACCTTAATCTCTAAATTTTATCCAGGATTCTAGCATTCTTTTTCACATGTCATGAAGCACTTTTAATGCAATAGAAAATATCATCTTAGATTATGTTTCATGTCTTTGGAATACTGGTAGTGGGTCACAATTTGGCTCAATTTAGCATTTTGAAGACTAGTTGGGCAGATAGAAATAGGAAAGAAAAAATACTTAGTATTAGGAAAACATATACAGATCAAATGATGCCTATCTATTAGAAAAATGTAACAGCATTTAAATAAAATATTACATCAAAGAGATTGACTTGGCTACAGGTTCAGGCATTAATATGATGAAAGAAAAACAATGTTGAGAGATATAAGTCTCAGGAGAATAAATAGATTGCATTTATACAAAGTGAAAAAGAAAAAAAGGGAAAAACCAAGTAATACATTGTTTAGGGATCCAAGCCTACATGTTAATGCCATAAGCACACACTGTAACCTCAGGCCAAATCCAACCCTCCACCTGTTTTTGTAAATAGCACTTCTTTTTTTTTTCTTCAGAACACAGACACTTCCATTCACTTATGCACTGTCTGTTATTGCTTTTACACTACAAAAGCTGAGTTGAGTAGTTATAACAGAGACCATATGGTCTACGAAGACTAGACTATCTACTATCTGGCCCTAGGTAGTTTTTATATTTTATGAAAGTTGATAAACTTCTTCTTTATAATGAACATGGAAGAATATAGTCCAATAATCGCCAACCCCATCTTGAACAAGAAAAACAGTGGTGCAATATGTCTTACTAGGCATCAAAAATTATTATAAAGTGCTACTGAATCAGAGCACTCAGGTATTCTGAGTACAAGGATGGAAAAATAGATCAAAGGAAGATCTATGGAAACTTGAAATAGATTATAAACCAAACTGATTTACAACTTATCTAATATTGCAGATGAGTAGAAAAATAAGGGATTTTTAATGATGGTGACATAATTTTGTATTTAGAAAAAATGAAAATGGACATCTACATACACTATACACAGAAATCCACTCCATATGGATTGAATTTATAAATGTTAAAATTTAAAACATATTTAGAAGAAAATACATGAAAATATCTGAATATGGAAGGACTTCTTAAGCAAGAAACAAAATTTGCAAACCATTAAGGACAAGATTAATATATATGACTACGTTAAAATCAAAAGCTTCAGTTCCTCAAAATACATCACATAGAAAATGAAAATAATAAATCACAAATAGGAAAATTCATTTGTATTACTATTAAAATAAAACTTTTAGAGAACACTTCGAACACCATCAAAAAGAAGAAAACCAATCCAAGCAGAAAGAGAACAAAGACATTTTACAGTCACTTCATAGGATATTTTTTAAAACTTCAACAAACATGAGAATATAAAATTACAATTACAATTAAATACAATATATACCTTCTCTCCTTTCTACATCTACACTGCGTTCATTTGACATATTAATTCTTACATTCTGATGGATATAAAATGACTAATTGTCATTGGTCACTTGTTTTTCTGCATGGTACAACTACCTATTCAATTCTTCATACCATGTAGACACCATAAGTAATAAACTTATATTATATACTACATCTTGTTTGTGAAGGTCACTCTCAACTAAGCTGGAAAAAGTCTTACAGATCTTCGTGGGAAAATAAGGACTTTACTTGAGCATCATATGCTGAAGACCATTGGTTACGTACAGAGCGAATGCAGGTGGGGAGAAAAGGAGAGCATTTCAAATGGAGTGTAAACATGTACGTGTGCTTACATTTCTTTTCTTGAACATTTATTCAGTAGGATCAAACAGCATTGTAAACTCCTCCTTTGGGCAGCAAACTGTGTCCTAACCGTATTAAAGTCTTTAGTCTATAGAAGAACTAAGCAGTGTCCAGATGCACTGATTTTGCTCACTACAGGAGGTAATGAGCCCAACAGAGCTGTTTTAGAGCCACACGCTGGGGTTTTTTCATTAGAACAGGACATGCCCACTGGAAGTAGGTGAGGAGGATAAGAACTGAGAAACTGGCCACAGGAACCTGTGGATCATAAGAGGACTAACAATGGAGAAATTTAATTACTGGAAAAAGAGGTATGGAAGAAAAAGACAATTGTCTGAAGGAAGGGCACAAATAACTACAGAGAAGAAGACAGGAACAAAACAGGCATAGACAGAGACTCCACACAATCACACAATTAAGAAAGACAAATTTAAAGAAAAAAAATTGCCTTCTTTTTCTTATAGCTTAGTCAGCTGTATCTGTTTTTTTTTTCCCAGATGTATCTGTTTTCAACCACATAGGATCCCATTTCTTAGGATTTTAATTTCAAAAATAACAGACTATTCCATTTCTTTTCCTTCCCCTTTAATTGCACATTGAAACTTTTCCAAAGCAGTATAAACTATGTATAATTCTTCATTCTGAAATTCTATAATGATATTTCTGTAAAGCACCTTTGCTGTCAATTATCTAACCTCCCTTATTGTAGCCCCACGTTCCCCCCTCTCCCTAAAGCCAATCTTAGTGTCATACTTGACTTTGTCCCTAACATCATATTCTAAATATAGATACCATTTAACAGGATGTACTTCAAATGATTGAGTAATGAACTGAGTGCTTTGATTTCTTTGATAGATTTATCAATCTATCAAAAAAAGTATGTTTTGATACATTTATCAATAGAGAGGTTTTCTAGTGAGCATTGCAGTATATCCTCAGAAGTGACTTTTTAAAGTGATTTCCTTGTCTTCCCTTTTCAGTGTTTGAATGTAGAGTTTTGTTTCAGTCAGGGTTCTTCGTTGCAAACAACAGTAATCAACGAATTAATTGAAGCAGAAAATAAGGGGCTGAAATGATATTTCAAGGTTCACAAACTTGACAGGAAGGCTAGAGAACCAGGCTTGTAAAATGGTTAGGGACCAAAGAGGTTAGTCATCAGAGAAATCATCCAAAATTATACCCAAGAATATTTCATTTAACACATTATTGATGACACCAGTATCAGACAGTTCGCCACTTCTCTGCTTCCACCACTAGACCATCGCCACTGCTATCACCTCCATGGATAAAGTTTCAAATGACCTTGTGTCTTTGGCTTATTCCCTCAAGATTCAAAGCCCCAAAGAGAAGCATAGAAACTTGAATTATGTGCCTGTATCTTATTTCCTAGTAGTTATTTAAGACAAAATATTTAGTTTTGAGGGCTTCTAATAATGGGAGAGTTTACTTCTGACCACAACTTACACAATGAGGGCTACCCTTAAATTCAGAATGGTGTTTGGATGTAAAATTAAAAAGGTAACAGTTGTCCACATATCACTATTAAACTCACATTTCTCTTCGCATATGTCACTGAGTTTTCTATGGTTTACCATACTTTCTTTACACAACTAAGACCTCTTCTCCAATGTTCCAACAATGAATTTCCTAATTTACCCCACCTATCAGAAACCACTTCCCTCTTTGAAGTCAATAACCTTATCAGTCTTCTTCAAACCCTTTTTGAAGATAAGGTCTTTCTGTTTCAATATTGTTTATGCCATACTATGAGATAAAAGTTAGTCATGTTTTGACTCACTTGGTATGGAAAGTAGAGATTAAAAGTTATGAAGTGACTGCATACATTAAAAAAATTATGTTGAAATGTTATCCTCTTAAAATAATAGAAAATAGGATATACAGACTTGTACCATGTTAAAAAGAAAGTAGCTTTAAGAGAAAACCTGTAATTTTTGATACTATATTCCATTCAGGAAACATATGTTCTGTGAACAAGTAGGATCTGAGAATTAAGGGCTGAAAAAGATAGATGAGATCTCTGTGCTCACAGAATTTGAATTTTCATGTACTGTATATTTATAATTCTTTCCTTAGATTATCAATGTGTATAGGTTAGGAATCGTGGATTTTATTCTTCTCCATTGCTAATCCTATGACAAAAGCACGATATACAAATATGTTGATACCTATTTAGAATTTCAATTAAATTTTGACTATTTCATCATTATTATTTGATTTTTTTCTTTTATACATAAGATGTCTCTTTTAAGTTGAGAGAGGAACTTTTATCTAATTAAATACGATATAATCAAATTTTGTAAAATTGAGACTAGTACTCAGGTATGATCTCCTTGAACTAGAATTTCTGTTGATTGATTTAGAGGAATACATGCTCAGGGTGAAAAAAATTAAATAGAAAATTGCAAAACTATATACAATTAAAAGTATCTTTCTGATAAAAATCCCAGAAAGTTATTTTGTGGAAACTGACAAACTATAACTAGATTTTATATGGAGCTACAAAAGTCGCAGAGCAGCCAACATAACACTGAAAGTGTGGGAGGGAAAGGTGTTCACCTATTAACTTTGGAAATGAGTGGAACCTATAAGACTAAAGGCAAAAAGAATTGTGCATAATAACTGAACTCTAGTTGATAAAGTTGTTGCCATGAGGGTACAGATTAATAATACTGACATTGCTGTACATGCGTATATGAATTGAATAATTAAGGAAATGGATGGTGGGTGATGGGAAAAAGGCTTCTCATTGTTTGGAGTGGAAAGTTACAGATAAGTAAGGGGAGGAAACTAGAACGATCCATGTTGTAATGAATTGAAGTTGGAGACTCCACAAGAATTCATATTTAGCTTCATATACCTTGATGTAGATTCAAATGCTTACATATAGGAATCTTTATAGGTACATGTATGTACACAGATTAATATACATATATTTCTTTGTCCTTTTTATTAAGAGGCCCTAGAAGTAAAACCAGCCCAATGGTAAGGAGCACGTACTCCAATATTGGTTTTTAACACCTTTCTCCAATAAAAAAAAGTCAGGAATCCTTGGAGAAATAGCTGATTCTGGGACTGAGGTAGAAAACAAGATTAGCCTGCAGCACCTTGTAGAGCCAGAAAGTAAGGAAGAACTCAACAAACAAACAAACAAACCCACTTTGGGGTATGTTAATGTGGCACAGTTCCAACTAAAAAAATCCCCAATGTTGAAACCTGAAACAATTTGAACAGTTAATAGCATTAAATTACAACCCAAGTATAAAGTAAATATCGATGAGTCTATGCAGCTATGACTAGGTACATGACTGGGGGAGATTAGACAAATCACCTGTTCATAAGCATTGTAGATAAGCACTCTCACACCCAAGGAAATGGAGCATAACTCTTCATTCCTTAAGTGTAGGCTGAACATTATGACTTATTTCTAAAGACCTCAGTATGAAGAGGGGGAAAAAATAAATTTACAGTGAAGAAACATGGCAAACACTACCTTTGCCCAGTGATCAAGGTTAATATCAACAACGATAGTCATGTTGATAATATGTATTCTGATAGTATGATAGTATGTGATGTGATGGCAGTGGAAATATATGTCTGTGGTCTTCCTCTCCCAAAACCCAAATCTCAGTCTAATCATAGGAAAACCATCAGACAAGCCCAAATAGAGGGACATCCTGCAATATACCAAACGAGTATTTCTCAAAAGTGTTGAAGGTCAAGGGAAGTCTGAGAAATAACCGGAGTCAAGAGGGGCCTAAAGAGTCATGATGAGTAAATGTATTGTGTTATCCTGGATGGGATCTTGGAACAGAAGAAGAGCATTAAGGAAAAACAAGAAATTTGAATAAAGCATGACTTCAGTTAATAAAATTATATCAATATTGGTTCATCAATTTCAAGAAATGTACCATACAGATAAGATGTTAACAATAGAAGAAACTGATTGTGGGATACATGGGAATTCTCTGTACTACCTTTGCAATTTTTTTAGTAAAGTTAAAACTACTTTAAAATAAAAAGTTTATTTTAAAAAAGATATACCTCTGTTCTATGCAGGGCCTAATTCTGCAATCCTCTTCTCAGAGGTAAACATCAGACCTAGTTTCTTTGTTGCCTTTCATAGTCTTCATATTTATGGCAACAAACCTAATAATAATAATAGTAATAATAATAACCTAAATGGTTAATCATATTTATGTTCATAACGTCATATGCTTTATATATTTAAAAGCATATATACTTATAAACATATATATTTCCGCTTACATGAACTTTAGCATTCTATATACACATTATTCTGAATATTTATTGTTTAATATTTCTTGGAAATAATTTTACGCCAATACATATAGATCCACTTCATTTATGTTCCAACAGCTCTTGGCATAGCACTGAATGAATATATCTTACTAGAGTTAATGAATCTCTTGTTAATGGTAAAGCATGTTGTTTTTGCATATATATGTGATTATATTGATTCTACAAGTAGAATTGCTGTATCAAAATGTATGTGCATAGGGCATTCCCCGGTGGCCCAGGGGTTAGGACTTGGTGCTTTCACTGCGGGGGCACGGGTTTAATCCCTGGTCAAGGAACTAAGATCCCACAAGCCGCGTGGCAAGGCCAAAAGGAAAAAGACAAAAAGAGACAAACAAACAAAAAACAAAATGTATGTTCATATAAATTGTTTGATATAAATACCAAACTGCTCACCGACTAGGCTGCACTACTCTACCCTCCATCAATTAAGTATGAAAATACCTATTGTCCCTCACAATCAGCAGTATCATCTATTACCAAATTTTTAATATAAAATGCATTCTATCGGTTTTAAATTTACTTTTTAAAAGTATAATCAAGGTTGTGCACCAATTTGCTATCTAAAAGCCCTTTGTACCATAAGTTATTGGTGGTAAATATGAACTTATTACTCAATAATGTTAGACAAATGGAGAGCCATTTAGAAGAGGATGAAAACTGTATCCATATCTCATACCAAACCACAGGTATATATCTACAAAACTGTCAATAATTAAAGTGCTTGAAAAAATGAAACCTTAAAGCAGTTAAAGAAAACAGAGGTAATTATTTTATGGCTTTGGAATTGGAAGGCCTTTTCCAACCATGCCCCAGGAGCTACTAAAAACTGCCCAGGAGCCATAGAAGAAAATTTTAGTCTTTAACTACATGGAAACTAAAATCGTCTACAAATTTAAGAGAAAAAAGCAAAACAAACAAAACAAATGCAAAACAAATACGTAACATATTCATATATGTACATATACATATAGGTATATGCACACACAAAAGAAAAGCAAATGATACTAAAAGATATAAAGATAGTCAATCTCATTCATATTAAGGAGAATGACACTATATATATCATCTATACAGACTGTCCAAGAGCTAAACGTTTGACAACACTCTATTTGCACGCCTTTGAGAAAAGAGGTACTCTTATATTGATGGAATTGATGGCAGGAGTGTGAAATAGTTCAACTTCTAACGAAGGGAAATGTGACAGTATCTTTTAAAATTGCAGTTACACTTAACTCAGGAATTACACTGACTCAGGAATTCCACTTTGGGAAATATATCTTACCGATATACCAATAAACATAGAAAATGATTTATGTACATCTTTCTTCATAGAATTCCTGTTCATAATAGCAAAATATGAACACAAGCCAAAGGCCCATCTATATACAAGCTGTTAAGTAAACAGTACTATATTTATATAGTGGAATATGTAAAGCTCTCTAAAGAATGAAAATGCCGCCTATGTAAAATAAAAAACAATTTCACATTATATTTTACATCAGAAAAAGAAAATATGGTGTAGAAGCATGGATATTATATGGTATTTTTAATATATTTGCATTTTCTTATATCTACATGATAAAAACTGGACAGATACATTTTAAGGACTAATAAAATTTGCTTCTTTCAGAGGGTAGAGGTATGGTGTGTACATGGACACAGGGATAGAAATGACTTTTCAAAGTTTAGCATTGTGTATCATTTGGATTTGATCCCTGTGAATATACTACTTATTGAAAAAAATAAATTAAATGATAAATTAAAAGCTACACACTGCTTCTGTGTGCCCCTTGTCCATTTTTATATTGAGCTATAGATTCCTTTCCTACTGAATATAATAATTCTTCACAAGGTAGAGAGATTGATCCTTTGTAATATATTTTGTAAATATACTTTCTCACATTTGATATCTGGGCCTTGTTTGTGATACTTCTCCTCTTGGAAAAATGCTTAATTTATAATCAAATTTGTCAATCTTTATTTTATGAACGTTTCTGTTGTTTGAAACCAACTTAAAATGGTCTTTGCTGCCTCAATATTATTTAAAAAAATTTACCCTTTATTTTAATCTAGTTCTAAGGTTTCTTTATATTTGACATTAGTCTTTGATTTGTTAATTTATTTATGGTTTAAAAAAAAGTAAGTAGAGATTTATCCCATCTTGAAAAGTTCTAGCCAGTTATTGTTATAGTTATTGAGTGATACACCTTTCCTCCCTGACTTAGGTAACATTTTCATCACACACTCAATCCTTTTTACAAATTACACTCTATTATTTTCCTTTATAAATTTATTTCTGATCATTTGACCTATTATGAATAGAACATTTTCCCATTATATTTTCCCTAGATTTTTGTTTAGAGAAAATCTATCAATTTTTGTTAATTAATCATTTAATCAGATGCTTACTGAATATTTCTATATTCCTAATAGTTTTAAAGTTAATTTCTTGGGTTATACAAATATAAAATAATATCAGTCAAAAAAAGTAAATTAATTCACTGCATAAACTTAAAGTCATAGCAAGTGTTTTAATTAGTGTGAACTTATCTAAATGAAATCACTCCTTGGTAATCCACATACAGTAAAGCCATATTAAAATTCCCTGTGTTGTCTCTGGGTGCTTTATTTTTTAATTTTATTTATTTATTTATTTATTTTGCGGTACGCGGGCCTCTCACTGTTGTGGCCTCTCCCGTTGCGGAGCACAGGCTCCGGACGCGCAGGCTCAGCGGCCATGGCTCACGGGCCCAGCCGCTCCATCGCATGTGGGATCCTCCCGGAACGGGGAACAAACCCGTGTCCCCTGCATCGGCAGGCGGACTCCCAACCACTGCGCCACCAGGGTAGTCCTGGGTGCTTTATTTTAATAATTTGTTTTGTGTCCCAGCACCCAGTACTGGTGAAAATGGACAAGAAACAAGAGCATACAAACTTCAGACTATTTTTTTCTGGTTCCTCAAAGCCTATTTCTTATAGGTTGAATTTGGAATTATTTTTTCACAATCAGCCACAAAGATAATATCCAATTTTATAGTGAAGGAGGAGGCTCAAGTTTCAGAAGAGAATGCTTTGCCTCCAGAAGAAGAGTATAAATAATGATGGAGGTCATTAAATCAGCAATATAAACAGATTGCTTAGTAATGTATAGCCTTATTTTCATCTTGGAATATTACATCCATAATTCTCAGCTAGTATTTTTGCTCTAGAATAATCAATATTCAATACAATGTAATAATGTAAGGTAATGCTGTAGAGGGTTTTCACAAATGTTCTGCAAAACTCTATAGGACAAATTGTCCCTTTTGCTCTTTGCATTAGTTGGCTGCAATTTAATTTATGTTCTTCAGTTGTTCCTTGTTTCTTAGCAAAACTAATAGCCATTGGAGTTCAGTCGCTTTATAACTTGGGTAGTTATCACTGTGTCCTGTTTAAATGTTTCTCTTAAGAATATGTTAAATCCTTTTTACTACCTTTTCAATTTTCCAAAGCTGGAAATGGTAACAAATACCTGGTTCAGTCTTTTATATATCAACACTTATAGATATGTGCACTATATTCTAAAGATTATGTGATATCATGACATATATGTTACAATAAAAACTATTTTATTATCATATTTCTGAGACCAGTACTGGGAATACTTTAGAGGAAATTTATATCCTGTGTCTTGGGTGTGTCCATGTGCCAGCCTGCTTTTTTATTTTTTGGTGACCTCTTCTATCAGTTGTGAATAAAGGATTAATTCTCTTAAATAGTACATCACCTAGATTTATTTATAAATGCAGACATATGTGTTTCAATATATGAATGTTAATAGTGCTCACAATGTGTAGTGTCTTTAGAGAAGATTGGCAATGGTCAGAAAATCATGGTTTTTAGGATTTTTCTCTTAGGAAACTTTCAAATTTGTGCTTTTTTGAATTATAAAGTACTTCAGTCATTCTCAAAGAATACACAGACACAACAATTAACTTGAAAAGAATAAAATCTGAATGAGAACTTTCTGTTAATAAGACTGGATTTGCAGGGATGGTAGTAGATTATGCAACTTCCTATAGTAATTAGAACAATTGAAAACAGAGCTCTAATTCCATTAATAGTGAAATATTGCTAGATCTGAGTTTTATTTTTTGAGAATAGATTTTTTATTTTGACATTTTTAATAATTTTGATTTTTTAATAATTATTTTAAAAATTCTAATAATTTTCAATAAAATTCCACTTTTTAAAAATTCCACTTATAATTTATTCTGTTATCAATTATAATTCCATTAAAAGGTTTTTCAAGTTCTATTTTTTTTTTTTTTTTTTTGTGGTACGCGGGCCTCTCACTGTTGTGGCCCCTCCCGTTGCGGAGCACAGGCTCTGGACGCACAGGCTCAGCGGCCATGGCTCACAGGACCAGCCGCTCCGTGGCATGTCGGATCTTCCCGGACCGGGGCACGAACCCGTGTCCCCTGCATCGGCAGGCGGATTCTCAGCCACTGCGCCACCAGGGAAGCCCTCAAGTTCTATTTTTTGAAACACACTTAAAATACTATTTCATATGTCCGGTAATTTTTTTTTCTTATAATGCTTTCTGGGACATATTCCCTCACACTAACTTTTGAGAATTTATTATTTCCTTATTTAACTTATTTCTTCTGTAGAAAGTGTGTAACATATATGCAATATTTATGTATTTTTCTTAAAAATTGCATAAGCTATTTAAAACCTGGAATAGAATTTCAAGACAGTGTTGGAAAGTATTTGAGAGATATCTATTCCAGAATGTAGCTATTTAGATTGAGCTGGCTGCCACAATGGAGAAGGCCTCTTATTGTCTTATTAAGTCTTTTCTTAGTTAAATCAAATCATAGCTCTTTGTGATTTCCACCCATTGCTTTAAATTTTGACTTCTGGGAAAATAAAAATGTTCTGCATTTACTCTACACTATTTCTTTAACAATTAGAAAAATTATTCTGTTTCTAGCACACCCAATAACTAATTTCCATCCTCTTTATGTGCATTAATTTTAAATGTCATTCATGATACTCTAATCTTAGAATTTTAAAGTACTTGATATCAAATAATTAACAGTCTTGAAGACTTATGAAGGGCTAGGTCTTGGATTAGGCAATTTTTTAGACTCTCATTTAATAATTATAGGAACTGTATAACATAATAAATAATTCCCAAATCTGTGACTTGACACACTAAAAGTTTTTGTCTGCTCATGTCACAATTCACTGGGGTCAGCAGAGGTGGGAGGTGTTAATTATAGGTGAGAGACATGTCTGGGTAAGGCCTAGAGATAACAATACAACTTGCATTCAGTTTCCAATGGCTTAAGCTTGGTCATGTTCCAAACCTACTATAAAAGACCTGGAAAACGTGGTTTGGCCATGTACCCAGGAAGAAAATGAAATCAGTTTGCTGAATGCATAGCAATATTACTGCCACAATACACTCTTCTCATTAACAAATGTCTGTCCCTCTCATTTTTCCAAATGAAAATGACATTTTCTCTCCAGTGAGTCAAAGGCCCAGTTAATACCTCCAGCTCTAAGTCAAGGGTCTCTGGTTAATGCATGGTCCAGTATCTGGTCTGGATGTGGCTCTTTGATTGCATCAGTCTATGAGCTAAAATGGCAAAGAAGAGATAACACTCATTCCCTTCTGGAAAAGGGAGGAATAAGAGTCCAGGCAAGTCACCAAAACACAGCCATTCTGAAATTCCTCTGTATAAAAACTGTAAAAAAACTTCTACTCTGGGGGTTGGGCAGTTCCTTGAATTGGCCATGATTCTGCTCTCTGTGTGGTTTACTGCATCCATTTTTCTCCTGAAATATGCTCTGGAAAGTTTCCTTTATCTATCGATGAGGAAGATGCTGCTTTGCATCCTCCTCCCTGATTTTGGATTATTTTAAGGCTCAACTATCAATCTCAGGCATTTAAAAAATCTGGCCTTAATTTTCTTTCTACCAATACAAATCCCTGCAAAAATCAGTAAGCTTCTGATACATTTGCTTTCAGAAAGTGCCCTGTATTAGTAACTACCACCCAAATGTTATTTTCCTAGACATAGTTCTACAGTCTTTTCTCCATAACTTTTCTTTCAACTTTTTGCAGCTGCTTGGTGGCTAACAGACTTGTGTGAACAGGACAAAACCTTTATCCATTCTTTGCCACAGGCTGAGTCACTCTTTTTGAAGAAGTCCTGCTGGGTCTTTATTACTCAAAATCTATTAGAACCTCATCTATTACTACGTCTAGAAGTTTTCTTTCCAAAATCTTTAACTCCAAGTTCTTGAATACTCTTTAGCTCTTTTCATTTCTACTCCCTATCTGATCAAATCTTTTTTTTTTAACTCATATTTTCTTTCAATTATCTTCTAATTGAAGCCTATAAAAACCAATGTAAATCATTACTAAATTTTTTTTTTTTTTTTTTTTTTTTTTTTTTACCTAGAGCTACAAGCTCAGTAAGCATTTGGTTTGCTTTCTAATTTTCACAGGTGATAGTTTTAGGAAAGGTATTACCATTATATTTCATGGATATTTAGCCATTTACCCAGTTTGTTTCCTCCTATGATCTACCCTGAACCACTCAGCCATTTACATATTTGCCCCTTCTCCGTCCTCTCAGGTCCAGTTCCCCCACAAATATAGTTCCTATATTAGTCAAGATAAGCTAACTATGTAACTATCTCCAAAAATCATGTTGCTTATTATAATTTTGAATTATGTATATTCTTTGATTATTATTATAATAATCAAATATTCCCTAAGTTGTAACTTCATCTCTCCCTATCTATCAAAGCATATTCATCACTATTTAAACTTGCTTAATCTTTCCCATTGGAAAAAAATCTAACTTTCATTTAATGATGGCAGTATAAAGTCTTATCAGAAAAACTTTCTCCTATTTCTAAAGAAATAAGCACACACAGAAAAAAATGAAGAGGCAACATTTAGCACCGGAAATATTTTAAAAAGTGTTGGTCAAGAAAAAAAGCCAAAGAACTTGTAACTGTACTGCACAACTCCAAGTAACACTCCCCTTCCCTTTTAAAGTCATAATGGTGAATGGGAAAAATCTAGAGAACTCTTTTGAGACCCTCAAATATAGAGATATTAAAGATGTTCTCATCTTTTCCTTCTTAGAATTGAAGAGAAAGAAAGCTATCACTGAGAATATATAGGTAAAATAGGAGAGGAAATAACTAGAGTTATCTGAAAGCAGTAAGGCACTAGGGTTCGCCCTGAAAGAACTGCAGTGATCTCAAATTTGAAAACTCTCGTCAAAAATTTTTAAAAAATTTAAAAAAAATACAGAGTGAAGTAAGTCAGAAAGAGAAAAACAAATACCGTATGCTAACACATATATATGGAATCTTAAAAAAATGGTTCTGAAGAACCTAGGGACAGGATAGGAATAAAGACGTAGAGAATGGACTTGAGGACACGGGGAGGGGGAAGGGTAAGCTGGGACGAAGTAAGAGAGCGGCATGGACTTATATATACACTACCAAATGTAAAATAGCTAGTGGGAAGCAGCCGCATAGCACAGGGAGATCAGCTCAGTGCTTTGTGACCACCTAGAGGGGTGGGATAGGGAGGGTGGGAGGGACACGCAAGAGGGAGGAGATATGGGGATATATGTATATAAAAAAGAAAAAAAAAATATATCACCTGAATAAATGTAGTGCACATTTATTGACACATTTTCTAGTCATGTAGCATTGGGCAAGACACTTAAGCTTTCTGGTTTCAGGTGCATTATCTGCGAAATAGAGGTTATACTTCAATGAGTTGTTATGATTAAACGAGAAAAGCCTAAAGTGCTTAGAACCATGCCTGGCACTTAGTAAGTGCTCAATAAATATTATCTATTATTACTATTATTTTTATTAATATTATTACTATTATTTTAGTATTATCTATTATTACTATTTATTTTCATTTGTACTTAATTTAGCCTGTTTCCCTAGCCTGTTTTGGAGTCATTTTACCTTCCACGGTAGGTCCGCTGGCTCTTAGCTCAGTATCCACATGTAGACACTAAGAACAGCTTTGGAAAACCTAAAACACAGGATCTGCTTTTGCCTGATCACCTGCGCTACTTTTCTTTTTTATTTGCCTCAGGGAAGCCTATTTGCACAGAATTCCAAGTGGCTACTTGAGAATACCTTCTCTTTTCTCTCAATGTTACCCTTAGTTTCTTTAAACTACTTCTCTAATTGCTGAGGACAAGAAAATCAGGATACAGGATTCTTTCTCTCCCCTCCCCTCTTGATTTTCCTCTTTTCTCTTCCATTCTCTAAAGCCAGAATACAGTTTGCTTTATTTTATTCTTCTCCCCTGCTGTATCTATTATATGACGGCCTTAGAGGCCATAGAATAATAACCTCATTTTTTAAGTGTGTTTTTACTACTATACCATAGGGAAAATAAATCTATGATTTGAGATATCCAAATCCTTTCTCACTACAACAGTGTGGTTTGCAAGACTGCTTACCTGTTATATAATCCTATTTTGAATGCCAAAAGCTGAAAATTATCTTGCTCTTTCTCTTTGTATACTCCAATAAAAATTAATTTTAAGAAATCCTTTTGGTAAGATATAAAAAAAAGACAATTATGACTAAAACATAGAGAGCCAGGAGGTGTGGAGTGAGGGTGGAGAGGCAAGGACCTGTGGCAGAAATGTGTGATGCTTCCTGTAATGTAGCACTTTTTCAATTATTTTCTTTGAGAAAAATCCCCATTTCATTCATCCTACATACTTCCAACTCAAGCAGAAGCCAGAATGCCAGTTTCTCAACCTCTATTTGTACCCAAGGTACTGGTGTATGACCTAGGCTCTGCAATTCAGACTCAACTACATCAGACTTTAATTCAGACATGGGCAATATGAAGAAGCAGAAACCGAGTAGAATCCATTTGGGGAAAATAGTAGCCATAGAAGCATGCAGGTTTCAGGGCAGTGAAATGGAAATTCTGCCACCGAGGTCAGCGGCAATTATGATAGCACTGGGGTCTGCATCTACAGTGGCTGGTAGACCCAGCAAGTGCGATATGAGCATTATTCCAGGCTGTGTGACCTTTAGATCTGACCGTTGGGCTTTCCTAATCAGTAAACTCTTAAATAACTGTTTTCAGAAGTTTCTACTGTTTGCATTTGAGATCTTGAATTACTCATAAAAAGACATCATATCATATGGAGGTGGTTACCTTAATAGGATAGTTAAATTCAACAAATCTTAATCCACGACTACGCATATAACAGGTGTTATGTTGGACATTTGAACTATAATGATAAATTAGCACAATCTCTATCTCCAAAGAACCTATAATCCAGGGGGACCAGATTTTTAACACAATAGCCTTCCATTCTTTCTCACAGGGTTCCTAAATTAGATAGTAATATAACATCAATAGTTTACATTTTTTAAATTAAGGAAATGTCTTAATTTTCTGATAAATAGTACAGACAGAAAATTTAAACATTTATATATAAGAATATACACTTTTTAAATTATTGGATCTGGCATTATATATATTAAAAGGGATATAGTTTTCCAAATGATAGTATGAGTATAGTGGGCTAACAGATTCTTTGGAGGTTAATAATGAAAAATTATCTGTGCTCTGCGGTTCATATTAACCTCTTTATCAGTACAATCTTACCCTTCCAATGTGTGTCTTAAGACTCATGGATTAAAAATAAGGAGGGTTGAAATAAGATCCAGTGAAAAATAATAGTATTAAAATAGACTAATGTAAGCATAGCTAGTCTAATGTAACCAATTAAAGATTATTGGTCATTGGAATTTCCCTGGGGCTCCAGTGGTTAAGACTTCACCTGCCAATGCAGAGGGTGCGTGTTCGATCCCTGGTTGGGGAGCTAAGATCCCACATGCCTCGGGGCCATAAAAACAAAACATAAAACAGAAGCAATATTGTAACAAATTCAATAAAGACTTTAAAAATGGTCCACATTAAAAACACAAAATCTTTTTAAAAATTTAAAAAAACAGATTATTGGTCATTATTACAGGTTCTATTGTTTCTACATAATTTATGTTTTCAATCTACAGATTTTATTGCTCCTAAATGTACTGTAAAAACTTCTACATAAAGTTGTGCTAATAAGTGAATTGGATGAGATATTTTACTCTATGATTTAAACAATTATTTCTGGAGGGATGGCTCATGGGCAACCAGTTTTCCTAACCCTGACTTCTTATACTTTTGGGTTTGGAAAACTTTTGCCAATGCTACCTTCTAAATATGTGTACTTACTGTATTGATGGTCCCTCAGAAAAAAACAAAACGGTGTGCAGGGTTTGTTAATTAGTTCTAAGCAACTAAAGAACCACATACAAGTTAGCATAAGAATTTATATTTGGAATAGCAATGTTTTCATTTGCCTTTCATATTCTCTCCACCAGAGATAAGTCAACCTTGCTTATCTATCCTGAGACCTGTTCTCTAAGGAGTCTGCAAAATTTACACGTGTAACTCAGCCTATAAAGTGCTTCCTGGACAGCATTTCAGAAACTCCAAATTCTGGAGCAAGTCTCTCCATTATACTGTAATGCACCTCACATTAACCGTGCAATCATAAACAAGGTTAGTAACTTATAAGTTATTGAAAATATATTATACTCCACATTTTGTTCCAAGTGCCATAAGATATTTCGTTTCTTTAATACACTCTAAATCTTAACTTCATTGTTTAGAGGAAGAAACCAAAGCTTAGAGAAAATTATAAACACTCAATCTTTCTAGCTCCAAAGACACCATAGATATCTATCACAAATACCAAGACAGGGTTTCTAGGAGGCTGGATCAAAAGAGGGGTACAGAGAGTACTGGGTTTGGGTATAGAAGACATGTTTTCAGGTGTTTTTTCTGAGGCTTTTCAACTGTATTATGGTCTCAAATTCAGAGTGCTCTGTATTGGTGGTGGTGGTGGAAGTTTGTTATTTATTTGTTTTTGCTTGTTTTGTTTGAAACTCCAAATATGGACAAAAAATAAATACCCCTAGACTGACTAGCTGTAAGGTCGTCATTATGTGTGACATTTTATAATCTATAAAGACCCACACAACTGTGAAAAATACAGTAATTGCTATTTTACACAAGTCAAGACCTCTGATTTCTCTAGAGAAATCACATTAAGGAATGAGATGAACTGTAAGAATGTTGATATTGGAAGCCAACTCCAGTTTCTAATAAAGATTAAATGAATGTGCTTCTCTGTCAACTAGGTCCAAGAGAGAAAGGAGTTTATAAAGTTTTTTTAAATCAGTGTGCTATACCAATTATAGTTCATGTTTCTCATTCCAAAATGTGAAATTATTATATAGCCAGAATGCATCTTAATAGATTCTATAAATGTGAATCTATGGAATAGATAAATTTGGAATAGCTTCTAAACTCCTTTTAAGTTAAAAAAAATACCATATTAAATTTTAATTAATTCAGTCACTTAAATTATCAAGACTCTCCCTTCAGAAATAGATTTATGTAAACGCAAGATTGAATAGAAAGAATATGCATGATTGGTAGAAATAGCCTTTATATTTTTAAAAGATATTTGGCACATACCCTTGTGCCAAAGAGGGTTAAAGCAGAGTAATCTCACTGTCCCTTATAGACCATGACACTTGTGATCATGTAATAACATACTTGATGGCTGAGATTCCAGCTCTATAATTCCATTTCACTCCGGAAGCACAGTGCCACAAATCATTTTACCTCACTGTCACTAAGGTATGTAGTACTGCCTTTCTAGTTCATGTAGTAGGAATAAAACTAGACAACTCTGGTGCTCTAAGGGCAAGAGCATTTTCACCGTATTAAGACCAGGCAGCTGATTTTGGTCTTGTTTTTCAGATGTAAGTGAATTTTAATGCCAAGGAAATTTAGGGAGCTTACACCAGGGATCTGGAGATAGAAGACAAAGATTTAAGGTTTTGTTCCATCATTTACATTCTATTTGACACTGAGAAAATTGATAAAATTTCCTACTTCTTCACCTATTAAATGGAGTTAATAATAACCTCCACTAATATCATTATGATTATGTAAAGATTGTACACTGTAAGATATTAAAATGTTGTATCTGGTTAAATTTCAGGCCCTATGCAGTGAAGCCAGATGGCCACAGCTGTCCCAGATGTGACATTAAGGCAAAACATAATTGGAGGAGAAGGAAATATTGATTCTCTCCATCACTTTTTGTATTGTTCTCAGTACTGAATAAATCAAGATCCATTTTGCAAGCCGTATTTGTTTCTTTTTTAAGTTTGAGGTCAACGACAAACACCAGTTTCTTTGTGCTTCAAATAATTTATAGACTCTAGTATTTCTTTGCTCTCAAATTCTGGTTAAAAATAGCAATCCAGCCATTCGTTTATGATATCATTACAGAAATTTAACATGATTAGGCAGCTTTCTTACTTTTCTTCCCAATTATGGTTTGAAGTATGTTTATTCATGACTATGTGTACTTATGTTCAAAATCCATATGTGAACTCTTCCAGCAATAGTTTGTCTTTTACTATACCCAGACATCTGATGGGTGCCAGTGACCTAAAAACAATTAATTTACTTCCAGGTCCCATCCAGTATATATAGTTGAAGAAGAGAAAACTTGAGACCTGAAATCCAAATTTTAGAGGGAGGGAACATAAAGACTTTCCAATCCAGTTTCTTCTTTGTGGAGGTGAGAAAGCTGAGGCCTGGTGATTTGAAGTGACATGCGTATTTGAAGTGACATGCGTAAAAGCACATTGTTAGTTAACAGTGAAGTCATGGCTGGGTCGGTGCTATTCCCAGGGCTCCACGTAGCTTCCATCTGCATTCTTCAGTGCCCTCAGTCGCTAATTTCTTCTGTTCCGAAACAGTTATTTATTTTGGCTGTGAACAATAGCTTTCTGTGACACCTTCAGGACTGCTTTTTAAAATGCATCTCTATTTTTGGTTTTGTAGTATCTCCTGACTTCTCAGACTTGTAATGATTCATAATATGGTGCTTCCATTAAGATATAGCCTCAAGTACTGGCTGCACCAGACATGCACATAAAAGAAAACATTAAAAATTTTAAAAAGACCTCAAAATAGTGATGCAGCTGTATAGAGAAACAGACAACCTGATTTCATACATTACTGGAAAAACAAAGTTTTTTAAACAAATGAGAAAGCAAAAGAAGGAACAAAGAAAACCCTAGACACTCCACACCCTCAGAATAAATCCTGTGTTCTCAGAAACTACAACCAAGTTCCCTAAGTACAATATGGTTCTAATTAGACTTTTGTTGTTGTCAAGATGAATAGTACAAATCAAAGAAGAGAAGAAAGAATATTGGACTAGCTAGTTCACAGACCACTTCATCTTTCTGCATTTGTTTCTAAACCTGAAAACTGAGGAGTTTGAAACTAAATTACCTCTAAGTTACTTTCCAGTTATAAGTTATGTAATTTTCAAGGCATTTAACCCATTACCTCTACCTTTTGTACTTCCTCTATTGACTAATCAACACGAACAAACTTACAGATTTCTATAACCCTGCAAGTTCAAAACTTTCCACACTTTATTCATATTTTATAAATACCCATTTACAAAAATTTTAGCACTTCATTCTTAAAAATTTCAGCACTTCATTCATATTGCATAAATATCCATTGGTCAGGGTGGTGCAATATTCCTTGAACCAGACCATCTTTGAATTAATAATTAATTAATTAATTAACAAAGTTGGAAAAAAAGGGATGAGGGCTCTGAGAATTAATATATTACATTTCTAATTTAATTGTTAGAGTCGAAATAGCATGTAAGAAAATACTGCCAGTGTGATGCAGTTGTCTAGGGAATTGCAGGATTTGGGTAATGTAAATCAAACTATTCTTGAATTAATAAATGGTAGGAGTACTATTACAGTAGTGACTGCTTATTAGCTTACTTCTTGAATGAAATGTTGGTCTCTACATATTTATTTATTAACATACCATTTAAAAAGCAGATAGATCACTAATTCTAATCTACTAAATGTCGTATAATATTTTTATTCCACAAAGGAAAGGAATGACAGTAGAAAAATAAAATGAGCTATATGTAAAATTATAGCTCAGTGACAGTTACCCATGACAGGTGAGATGGTGACTGTCTTGGATGACTAGCATCAACAATCACATTTCAGACTGCATCAGCTTCTAGCAAACCCTCTACCAGAGTTGTTGCCAAGAATAGATTTATTATGGTTGTTAGCTCAATTCTCAAGTCTGAGCGGAGGTGCCAGTGAGCCATGCCACTAAGAGAACAGCTATGGAGGGGCCTGCCTGTATAATCCTCAACAGAGAGCAATTCCCCTCAAATGATGTTAGAATAAGTCGCTTAAAATAATTCAATCTGATTCTTGCTTTAAAGATGTAAGAAACTGATCATCTCAATAGATGCAGAAAAAGCTTTTGACAAAATTCAACACCCATTTATGATAAAAACTCTCCAGAACGTAGGCATAGAGGGAACCTACCTCAACATAATAAAGGCCATATATGACAAACCCACAGCCAACATCGTTCTCAATGGTGAAAAAGTGAAAGCATTTCCTCTAAGATCAGGAACAAGATAAGGTTGCCCACTCTCACCACTATTATTCAACATGGTTTTGGAAGTTTTAGCCACAGCAATCAGAGAAGAAAAAGAAATAAAAGCAATCCAAATCGGAAAGGAAGAAGTAAAACTGTCACTGTTTGCAGATGCCATGATACTATACATAGAGAATCCTAAAGATGCTAATGTAAAATGTAAAATGAAAACTACTAGAGCTAATCAATGAATTTGGTAGAGTAGTAGGATACAAAATTAATGCACAGAAATCTCTTGCATTCCTATACACTAATGACAAAAAATCTGAAAGAGAAATTAAGGAAACACTCCCATTTACCATTGCAACAAAACGAATAAAATACCTAGGAATAGACCTACCTAAGGAGACAAAGGAAGTGTATGCAGAAAACTATAAGACATTGATGAAAGAAATTAAAGTTAATACAACAGATGGAGAGATATACTATGTTCTTGGATTGGAAGAATCAACATTGTGAAAATGACTCTACTACCCAAGGCAGTTGAATCTGTAGACAGATTCAATGCAATCCCTATCAAACTACCAATGGCATTTTTCACAGAACAAGTACAAAAAATTTCACAATTTGTATGGAAACACAAAAGACCCCAAATAGCCAAAACAATCTTGAGAAAGAAAAACGGAGCTGGAGGAATCAGGGTCCCGGACTTCAGACTACACTACAAAGTTACAGTCATCAAGACAGTATGGTACTGGCACAAAAACAGAAATATAGACCAATGGAACAGGAAAGAAAGCCCAGAGCAAGCCCACGCACATACGGTCACCTTATCTTTGATAAAGGAAGCAAGAGTATAGAATGGAGAAAAGACAGCCTGTTCAATAAGTGGTGTTGGGAAAACTGGATAGCTACATGTAAAAGAATGAAATTAGAACACTTCCTAACACCAAACACAAAAATAAACTCAAAATGGATTAAAGACCTAAATGTAAGGCCAGGCACTATAAAACTCTTACAGGGAAACACAGGCAGAACACTCTATGACATAAACCACAACAAGATCCTCTTTGACCCACCCCCTAGAGAAATGGAAATAAACAAATGGGACCTAATGAAACTTAAAAGCTTTTGCACAGCAAAGGAAACCATAAAAAAGACAAAAAGACAATCCTCAGAATGGGAGAAAATATTTGCAAATGAAGCAACTGACAAAGGATTAATCTCCAAAATTTACAAGCAGCTCATGCAGCTCAATATCAAAAAAACAAACAACCCAATCC
>NC_041223.1:46380527-46381882 GCF_002837175.3 Physeter macrocephalus
AAGTGGTGCTGGGAAAACTGGATAGCTACATGTAAAAGAATGAAATTAGAACACTTCCTAACACCAAACACAAAAATAAACTCAAAATGGATTAAAGACCTAAATGTAAGGCCAGGCACTATAAAACTCTTACAGGGAAACACAGGCAGAACACTCTATGACATAAACCACAACAAGATCCTCTTTGACCCACCCCCTAGAGAAATGGAAATAAACAAATGGGACCTAATGAAACTTAAAAGCTTTTGCACAGCAAAGGAAACCATAAAAAAGACAAAAAGACAATCCTCAGAATGGGAGAAAATATTTGCAAATGAAGCAACTGACAAAGGATTAATCTCCAAAATTTACAAGCAGCTCATGCAGCTCAATATCAAAAAAACAAACAACCCAATCCAAAAATGGGCAGAAGACCTAAATAGACATTTCTCCAAAGAAGATATACAGATTGCCAAGAAACATAGAAAAGATGCTCAACATCACCAATCATTAGAGAAATGTAAATCAAAACTACAATGAGGTATCACCTCACACCGGTCAGAATGGCCATCACCAAAAAAATCTACTAACATGGGGCTTCCCTGGTGGTGCAGTGGTTAAGAATCCCCCTGCCAATGCAGGGGACATGGGTTCCAGCCCTGGTCTGGGAAGATCCTACGTGCCACAGAGCAACTAAGCCTGTGCACTACAACTATTGAGCCTGTGCTCTAGAGCTCATGAGCCACAACTACTGAAGGCCGTGTGCCTAGAGCCTGTGCTCTGCAACAAGAGAAACCACTGCAATGAGAAGCCCATGCACCACAAGGAAGAGTAGCCCCCGCTCACTGCAACTAGAGAAAGTCCACGTGCAGCAACGAAGACCCAACACAGCCATAAATAAATAAATAAATAAATAAATAAATAAATAAATTTATTTATTTTTAAAAAGCTACAAACTATAAATGCTGGAGAGGGTGTGGAGAAAAGGGAACCCTCTTGCACTGTTGATGGGAATGTAAATTGGTACAGGCACTATAGAGAACAGTATGGAGGTTCCTTAAATAACTAAAAATAGAATTCCCATACAACCCAGCAATCCCACTACTGGGCATATACCCTGAGGAACATAATTCAAAAAGAGTCATGTATCACAATGTTCATTGCAATAGCCAGGAAATGGAAGCAACATAAGTGTCCATTGATAGATGAATGGATAAAGAGATGTGGCACATATATACAATGGAATATTACTCAGCCATAAAAAGAAACGAAATTGAGTTATTTGTAGTGAGGTGGATGGACCTAGAGACTGTCATATAGAGTGAAGTAAGTCAGAAAGAGAAAAACAAATACCGTATGCTAACACATATATGTGG
>NC_041223.1:46385577-46458518 GCF_002837175.3 Physeter macrocephalus
TAAAGAAGATGTGGCACATATATACAATGGAATATTACTCAGCCATAAAAAGAAACGAAATTGAGTTATTTGTAGTGAGGTGGATGGACCTAGAGTCTGTCATACAGAGTGAAGTAAGTCAGAAAGAGAAAAACAAATACCATATGCTAACACATATATGGAAACTAAAAAAAAAAAAAAAGGTTCTAATGAACCTAGGGGCAGGACAGGAATAAAGACACAGACGTAGAGAATGGACTTAAGGACACAGGGAGGGGGAAATGTAAGCTGCGACGAAGTAAGAGAGTAGCACTAACATATATACACTGCCAAATGTAAAATAGATAGCTAGTGGGAAGCAGCCGCAGAGCACAGGGAGATCAGCTCGGTGCTTATCCCACCTAGAGGGGTGGGATAAGGAGGGTGGGAGGGAGACGTAAGAGTGAGGGGATATGGGCATATACATATGCATAGAGCTGATTCAGTTTGTTATACAGCAGAAACTAACACAACACTGTAAAGCAATTATACTCCAATAAAGATGTTTAAAAAAAAAAACAGATATAAGAAGCCCATTTCAACCCAATATTAAATCGGAAATAAGTGTTAAATGTAGGGTCTGTTAATAATTTTTGTGCCACTTTTTGCTGAAAGCATACACTTTTACTCAAATAACTCCACTCCCAAGCTGTATATTGTCTCCTCAAATTTCTTTTTTTTTTTTTACATTTTTCTACACTTTAGAGAAGCTTTTTGGCAATGACATTATTATAAAAGCTCAAGATAAGATTTTTCCTCCTTTGAATATTAACTTATAGTGTTTATTCTAACTATTGATGAACCATCCTCATTCCACCACTCACTCTCCATCCCTCCCACTCCCCAAAATCAGTAGTTTTATTTCTGTTTAACAAGTTCCCTGCGATCATCTGTAATACAGTGAGGATAACAAAAATGAGCCTAGATGGTGGAGGGAAAGGATTCATGTAGCAACATTCTTCTGACTTTCTTGTTAACACTTGGGATTTCTAGAAATAATGCAGCATACATGTTTTTCTCTGAACTTCTCTCTTCTTTGGAAAGATCAGACTGAGGCATTAGGGAAGGCAAAATTTCAGGCTTTCAAGTCATATAGAACTTGGATTCAAATATAGGATTCACTACTTTCTTGCTGTGAGACCTTGGGTAAACTGTTTAACTCAAAACAAACTGCTCATCTGTAAAATGAGCACATGAACAGGACCTACTCTGAAAGAATCGTGAGGATGAAATGATACAATATGTGAAAATATAGAGCACAATGAATGCTTGGCACAAAGAAACACTCCATAAATGGTATTATGTTTAATATAGTTATGCATTGTTATGTTATCCATTATTTTAAAGTTTCTCTTATATGGTATTTTTTTCATATTCATTTATACATGTTTAAGAAGGAAGGAAAGTAAGATTACAAAATTAAATGTATGCACATACACATGGAAAAGCTTGACACTTTAAAATATGATTGTCATTTTTTGTCATTTAATTTTTCTAGAAATTAATTTTTATGGCATTTTACAAAAAGTCCACAACTGTTGGGGGTGGGTGGCCTGGGGGAAACACACTACTGGTCTTTCACCACAAATGGCTAAAGATGCCATGTCTAGAACAGGGCATCTTTTACTTTAATGTCAATGCAAATCACCTGGGCTAGGTGAGGCTGTGATTCTGTATTTCTAACAAACTCCAGGTAAAGCTGATTGCTGCTCAGAGAAACACACTTTAATTGGTAAAATATTAGAGGATTCAGACTAATCTGAAGAACTTCTAATCCATTTATAGTTAGTAGACAACATATTCGTCACCTTAAATCAGCTAAGTGGACTGATGAAGTATATATAAATATTAGGAGAAGTGAAAACGTTTCAGTTATCTAAATTGTATTATTATATATCAGTATTTTTGGAAGCATTTATAGTGTAAATATATGGGAATATCTTTACTCTTAATATAGACAGGATCTTGGCTCCTTTAAGAGACAAGGAAAAGGGCTTTGGTATTCTAATCTCTCTGGGGACAGAGGCTGATTATTGCATCACAGTGGAGGCTGCCTGGTGTACCCAGAGGATTGGTAGAGCCTCCTTGTGAAGAGAGGAGATTGGAAGTTTCTCAGACGTTTGCCTTCTTTACAATGGGGGAAAGGTGAAAGTAGAAATTTTCACTGAACTCTCAGATTTGGTTAAAAATGCCTGTGGTAAATTTCATCTAAAGACAGAAATGAATTGGTGAGGAAGAGGAACACTGGAAGAGGCTCCTGGGCTAACAATATAATGAAACTAGAGCCACACCTACTAATTTCTAGTCTCTCCATTTTGCCTCTAATCAAATCACAACTTCTCAATAGTGAGACTAAGGATTTGAACTAGATATTGCTGACCCAAATGCCCTCCCTCATCCAGCCATCTTTGCCCTCACCATCTAGCAGACAAACATTGCTTTTGAAATGAATAATCAATCCCTACTAAAATTAAATTTTAAAATTTCTCTTTGAGCCAGATATTAACATGACAATTACTTTGCCTAGAATACCCTCCTCCTCTGCTGAAACATTAAACTATCACATGAAGATTATTTTGTCCAAGCACATGAGACTCTAACATATTTTATGAAATTTCTTCCTACTTCCTTGAATCCTGGATGTCAGTAAAATTATGGTTTTCTATGTACTTGTCACATGTTTATATTTTTTTGACCAACTGGAGTGACAAGAAAACCAAAATACCTTCAGAGGCAGCCTATGATCTTTCCATTTATTAAAATCTCTCATAGCATTTAATTTGCCATGTACTAAATAAATATTGATTGTTTTTATGCTTTTGCTTCTGGAACAAGTATTTTCTAGAATTCTGTTTTGTTTTTCTTTTAAGTGAACATGCTAAAATAGTAAAAGCGATTGTTAGAAAATGAAAAAAAACTGAAAGCATTTTACACTACTCAACTGTCTATCATGATTAATTATTAGCATTTAGGGAAATTTATTTTATTTAAATCTTTGCAACATATCTATAGTGATTCTGCTTTCTGTTAATTAATTATAGCCCAGATAATACATTAATTATTCAAAAATTGATAGCCATTGCCTATGTGCTAGACATTGTATCAAAAATGTAGTAGGAAATGCCTTGTGAAGCCCACAGTTTGCAGGGGAAAAATGCATTTATAATTAGCAGTCTTTTATAAGTCCTAGTAAAAGTTCAGTCTTTCTGGAGTGTATCAAGGAAAGTTCTACAGAGGCAGAAATCAGAGTTTTGTACCACTGGTTGAGAGGGAATGCCCTGGAGTCAAACAGACCTGAGTTGAGCCCTCATTTTGCCATTGATTAGCTATGTAATCTCAGATAAACTTAATCTCTCTAGGCTTTCATTTGCTTACCTGTAAAATGGGTGTTGTTAGCCTTATTGTAGTCTAAGCTGGATCATAAAGAAAGAGGGACAGGGCATCAACTGCAAGAAGGCAGAGGTCTCATATTCCTAACCATCCGGGCCTTGGTGAGGAGTTTGGATTTTACTCTCAGCCCAAAGGGAACTCACTAGAAAGATGTAAACCAAGACCTAACAAGATGTGATTTACTTTTTAAAAGATCACTTTGGGTATAGTGTAGACAAGATTAAGATAGAAGAAGAATGGAAGTGTGGAGTGTTGAAGCCTGAGGGTCCGGTGAGAAATGATGATGTTTATAGACCTAGAGATAGACAGACAGTGAAGATGAGCCAGGAGGTTACTAAAGTAGCCTATGGAACAGGGTATGAACTAGATCAAAAACAAGTGGAATAGATAGGAAAAATGGATCTGAGAGATTCTGTAGAAATAGAAGTATAAAAATAGAAACAATATACAAGGAAAAAGACAATGGGGCAGCATTCACATGGCAAAGACTTTCAGTGTACCGAAAAAAAACGTATCGGTCTGATATAAGAAGAATAAGTATAGGAAATGAGTCAAACAGTTTTATAATATTTTTCAGGCAGAAAATAGTTTTTGAGGACTCGTATATATTATTGGGTATATTTTCTCTATCTAGATTCTTGAAGGCAAGAGTGATCATTTTAAATTAATTGTATATAGGAAGCCACATATTTATTTAAACACCAAAATATTAGTTGCTTTCTCAATATGAAATGGTATTTTTTTAGCATTCTGAAATAAAAGCTATACCCTCTGATCAATGATTAACTTGAAGGGCATTTAGCACATCTTTCACAGAAAGAGGTTATATTTACAAACAAAATGATATTACATGTCTGGTATGAAAATTCTGATAGAACAACTTTTCCTAAACAACCTGTAACTTTTGGTGAAATAGTGCCTGAGAACTGAGGAATAATATTTTACTTGATTCTTCAATAAGCCTGGGCTTATTCTTGTCAGAGTAATTTATTTTATCTGGTAGATATATCATCACCTTGAAAAGAAAAAAAATTTTTATTAATATGAACTCTATAAAATCTGGCAAATTTTCATGAGAATTAACCATCTGTGTTCAGTAAACTGCCACTTGGAGGTCTGCATTGTGCCTGCGTCTACCCGTGGGCAGACTCCAAGGGGGGCACCATTTATTGAGAATCTGCTGTGAGCTGATGTCATGGTAGTCCTGGGTTTACAGCAAGAAAAAAAACTTTGATTTTTAGATCATTTAAGTATTAGATCATTCATTCATGAAACAGGTATTTAATGAGCATCTACTATGTGACAGGAACTGTTCTGGATACTGTAGATATAATATTGAATATATTAGATAAAAATTCTTATCTTCATGGAGCTTACAATCTAGTGAGGAAAAAATTATTTACTAAAATGAAATAATAAACTTGCATATACACTGGATATATGTAAATAAATTATTTGAATTTGTTACTTTCATTTTAATTAATAGAAGAGATTATTATATTAATAAACTTTAACCCATATATATGTATTGATGACTTCAAGTTATTTTATAGTATACGCTTGCATCTATTACCTTGTTCATTGTTACACATGAGGACTGAAAATGCCGATCAGACTTAAAAAACTTTTTTTAGTTTAAGTATAGTTGCTGAACAATATTATATAAGTTACAGATGTACAATACAGTGATTCATAACTTTTATTTATTTATTTATTTTAAAGATTTTTTTTTTTTGATATAGACCATTTTTGAAGTCTTTATTGAATTTGTTACAATACTGCTTCTGTTTTATGTTTTGGTTTTTTGGCCATGAGGCATGTGGGATCTTAGCTCCCTAACCAGGGATCGAACCCGCACCCCCTGCATTGGAAGGCGAAGTCTTAACCACTGGCACACCAGGGAAGTCCCTGATTCATAACTTTTAAAGGTTATTCTCTATTTATAGTTATTATAGAATATTAGCTATATTCCCTGTATTGGACAATATGTCCTTGTAGCTTATTTTATACCTAATAGTTTGTACCTCTTAATACCAAAAAACTGATTTGTTTTCTATATCTATGAGTCTGTTTCTTTCTTGCTATATTTACTAGTTTGTTTTTTGGATCTCACATATAAGTGATAGCATATTGTATTTGTTTCTCTCTGCCTGACTTATTTCACTTAGCATAATACCCTGCAAGTCCATCCATGTTGTTGCAAATGGCAAAATTTCCTTCCTTTTTATGGCTGAGTAGTATTCCATCATGTGTGAGTGTGAGTGTGAGTGTGTGTGTGTGTGTGTGTGTGTGTGTGTATCACTTTATCCATTCATCTGTTGATAGACACTTAGGTTGCTTCCATATCTTGGCAACTGTAAATAATGCTGCTATGAACATTGGGGTGCATGTATCTTCTCAAATGAGTATTTTTTGGTTTTTTTTCAAATATATATCCAGGAGTGGAATTGCTGGGTCATACTGTAGTTCTATGTTTAGTTTTTTGAGAAACCTCCATACATTTTTCCACAGTGGCTGTACCAATTTACATTCCCACCAACAGTGTATGAGGGTTCCCTTTTCTCCACATCCTCGACATTTGTTGTTTGTGTTATTTTTCATGATGGTCATTCTGACAGGTGTGAGGTGATATCTCCTTGTAGTTTTGATTTGCATTTCTCTGATGATTAGTGATGCTGAGAATCTTTTCATGTGCCTGTTGGCCATCTACATGTCCTCTTTGGGAAAATGTCTATTCAAGTCTTCTGCCAATTTTTTAATCTTTTTTTTTTTGATGTTGAATTGTATGAGCTCTGTAAATATTTATATACAAGCTTACCTCAAGAAACAAGAAAAATTTCAAATAAACAACCTAAGCTTACACCTAAAGGAACTAGAGAAAGAAAAACAAACAAAACTCAAAGTTAGTCAAAGGAAAGAAATCATAAAGATCAGAGCAGAAATAAATGAAATAAAGACTAAAAACTCAATAGAAAAGATAAATGAAATGAAAATCTGGTTCTTTGAAAAGATAAACAAAACTGGTAAACCTTTAGCCAGACTCATCAAGAAAAATGGGAGAAGGCCCAAACCAATAAAATCAGAAATGAAAAAGGAGAAATTACAACTGACACCACAGAAATACAAAAGATCATAAGAGACTACTACAAACAACTGTATGCCAACAAAATGGTTAACCTAGAAGAAATGGACAAATTCTTAGTATTGTACAATCTCCCAAGACTAAACCAGGAAGAAATAGAAAATATGAACAGACCAAATACCAGTAATGAAATTGAATCAGTAATTTAAAAACTCACAACAAACAAAAGTCCAGGACCAGATGGCTTCACAGGTGAATTCTACCAAACATTTAGAAAAGAGTTAACACTTATGCTTCTCAAACTATTCCAAAAAACTGCAGAGGAAGGAGCACTTCTGAAATCATGCTATGAGGCCAGTATCACCCTGATACCAAATCCAGACAAAGATATCACAAAAAAAGAAACTTACAGGCCAGTAACACCGATGAACAAACATAGGTGCAAAAATCCCCAACAAAATATTAGCAAGCCAAATCCAACAATACATTAAAAGGATTATAAACTTTGATCAAGTGGGATTTATCTCAGGGATGCAAGGATTTTTCAATACCTGCAAATCAGTCAATGTGATACCCATTAACAAGTTGAAGAATAAAAACCATATGGTCATCTCAATAGATGCAGAAAAAGCTTTTGGCAAAGTTCAGCATCCATTTATGATAAAAACTCTTCAGAAAGTGGGCATAGAGGGAACCTACCTCAACATAATAAAGGCCATATGTGATAAACCCGCAGCTAACATGATACTCAATGGTGAAAAGCTGAAAGCATTTCCTCTGTGATTAGGAATAAGACAAAGGATACCCACTCTTGCCACTTTTATTCAACATAGTATTGGAAGTCCTAGCCACAGGAATCAGACAAGAAAAAAGAGATAAAGGAATCCGAATTGGAAAGGAAGAAATAAAAGTGTCACTGCTTGCAGATGACATGATGCTATACATAAAAAATGCTAAAGGCATTACCAAACTACTAGACCTCATCAGTGAATTCAGTAAAGTTGAAGGATACAAAATTAATATAGAGAAATCTGTTGCATTTCTGTACGGTAACACCAAACTATCAGAAAGAGAAATTAAGGAAACAATCCCATTTACCATCACATCAAAAAGAATAAAATACCTAGGACTGAACCTACCTAAGGAGGTTAAAGACCTGTACTCAGAAAACTATAAGATGATGAAAGAAATTGATGAAAGAAATTGAAGAGGACACAAACAGATGGAAAGATATACCACATTCTTGGACTGGAAGAATTAATATTGTTACAATAACCATACTATCCAAGGTGATCTACAGACTCACTGCAATCCCTATCAAAATACCAGTGGCATTTTTCACAGAACTGGAACAAATCATTTCAAAATTTGTACAGAAACACAAAAGACCCCAAATACTGAAAACAAGAAGAAAAGAGCTAGATGGATCATGCTTCCTGACTTCAGACTACACTACAAACCTACAGTAATCAAAACAGTATGGTACTGGCACAAAAAGAGATGCATAGATCAAAGGAACAGAATAGAGAGCCCAGAAATAAACCCATGCACTTATGGTCAATTAATCTATGACAAAGGAGGCAAGAATATACAATGGAGAAAAGACAGTCTCTTCAATAAGTGGTGCTCAAAAAACTGGACAGACACATGTAAAACAATGAGATTAGAACATTCTGTAACCTGATATACAAAAATAAACTCAAAATGGATTAAAGACCTAAATGTAAGACCAGAAACCATAAAACTCCTAAAGGAAAACATAGGCAGAACACTCTTTGACATAAATCATAGCAATATTCTTTTGGATCCATCTTCTAGAGCAAAGGAAATAAAAGCAAAAATAAACAAATGGGACCTAATTAAACTTAAAAGCTTTCACACAACAAAGGAAACCATTGACAAAATGAAAAGACACCTACAGAATAGGAGAAAATATTTTCAAATGATTTGACTGATAAGGTGTTAATAGCCAATAAGACTTTTAATTAAATTTTAGAGTCCTTCTCTCATAGGTAATTATCACAAATATTGAGATACCTGTGGTTGATTTGTTGGTTATTTTGTCATATTTTGATTCATTTTCGTGGACACATCAGTAGTACTTCAAAATGATTGTTAATAGATTTTAAAGTTGTGACTTAAGTGAAGGTATGACACAAATACTTTAACTACAATTTCAAATACCTATAATGAGTTCTTTCAGAAAATTATCTTGGAAGCTCCTATTTTTTCTTGGAGGTTTGAAAAGAAATGTTTTAAATATTTCTTACTGTGCTCCAATGCAGATAGGAGAGTATGACCAAATGAAATAAGACCCCTGGATAATAATGTACATTTCTGCAGCAATCTGTAGAGTGCTTTATAACAGTACCCTCTAGAACTACAATAAAGCAAACATTGAACTGTGTAGCAATCAGCTAAAAGCTTGATTAAGCAAGTAATGTTTAAGCAAATATTTCAAACACTCAAGATTGATCCCTGAAGTTTCTAAGCACAAGAGTGGCCTTCTTTTTACCACAAACAATAATCCCACGGAGACAAAATCAAATCTCAAATGTAAAAGCAGGACTTCTGATATAACTGAAAAGCAAGAGTAAGGCACAATTCCAGCAATCTAAACAATGAACTGCATAATTTAGAAGTTGCATGTCTGGCTTATAGGTCACCAGTGTCAATAAAGTGTCATATGTGCACCTGAGGGCTCTCCTGAGCCAATGAGGTAGGAACAGATGCCCAGATACACCAAGGAATTAGAAAGTGCACTTTCCTTTTATTGGATCACTAGCTTTGAGAAACAATGTATCAGCTAAATAATTAGGTGCTTCCAGTTTGGGGAGATATATTCTGAGTAAAAAATAATAAAATAGATACCGCTAAATAATTAGGTGCTTCCAGTTTGGGGAGATATATTCTGAGTAAAAAATGTAAAATAGATACCTTCTTATCTATTAACTACCAAAGTTAATCAATATTTCTTGCTCCACCACAAATACTCAGAACCACACACACACACACACACACACACACACACACACAGAGAAAGACAGAGAAAGAGAGATGGAGAGAGAAAGACTTACGTCCCTTTTGTGACCATTTCTTTTTGCCTCTTGGATGTATAATTTGAATTGTTTCAGTACATTTCCTTAAACAAGTTAAATTACTTGAAACAGTTGTTATTCAAATTGTGAATCAGGCGACCAAGTGACAGGATACCACCTCTCCAAAAGCAACACAGTAACTACCTCAAAGGCAATATGTTAATAAATGGCTTGGTAGCATTCTCATTAATTATCATCATCTTAGGCATCCCAGCTACAACAATACTAGTTAATACTTAGTTTCTCATGTGCTGGGATTGTGCTAAAAGCTTTGAAGTCAAAGATCTCACTTAATTCTTGTAAAAGCCCCTTTAGCCACTGATGCTTTACAGATATTAAGCTATTGTCCAATATCACACAGCTAGTAAGGGGCGATATCTGAATGCACATTCAGGCATTGATTAGAGAACTCTAATCACTGTGCTCTGCACATGTGATTTTAATATTTTAATCATACGGTTTACATGTAGTATCAATATCGTCTTTTATTTTTTTATGTCCTCTTCTAGCCAAGTTAAGAAAAGAAAAACATTTACAATTTTTGTTGCTGACGAATTACTTTTTCACATTCAAAATGAATTTTTCAGTGGGGACACTATGGGAATCATTCAAAAGCCAATTATTTATTATTATCAGAAATGTAAATCTGTTGCTCCTAGAAGAATGTTTTAGATGAAGGAACACAAAGAGCTGTTTAAAAGTATCCATTCTACACTCCCTTCTTCTCAAATGGGAAATGTGTGATAAAGATATTTCCTTGATATTGGTGGTAATTGCACAGACTACATGAGCAATTACTTTTAAATAGTGAGGGTTAAAATTCTGTACCAGCTGAAGTTTCCAGATGGTGTATAAAACAGTAAGCCAAAGAAAAACTGGCTCCAGAGTGTATCCTTGAAGTAGCCGCATGAGAACAGAACTGCGCAAAAATGGTAGTGTCATCCTCGATGATAAACAAAATATGTCTGGACCCATGGGACCAGTAACATAAATAGGAAAACTAAGAATAATAGGTTTACTCATCTGATGAGGATATCTGTAAAGTGCTCACTACGAATAATTTGCAAATACACAAAATTACATGTTAAGTTTGAAAAGTTCTAAGTCCAAATAAATTAAACAAAGTAAATCAATGCCACCATCTCCAATAGCATTCATATATAATGTTTGACAGAAGCTTAAGACTGAAAGTACCATAGAGTTTATGTATCCCACCCTCTCATTTTACAGATGTGCAAACTGATTGAATGCATGACCTAAATTCAGCACACAGCATTATCAATCAATTCATTTAATTACATTGTTGTGATAGTGTGGCTTATAATAAGAAAAGTATTTTTGGTCTTTGTCCTGTTTCTGTCACAGAGCTCCTAAAACTATTGAAATTTCCTATGTGATGAGAGTGATAAAAGTGTCATTTTTTATGTTAATGAGATGACTTTTGGAAAGCAGTAGCTAAACTAAGAATGGGGACTGAGTGCCTAAAGACCCAACCTTGTGTTTATAGGGTTGAAACTTTCAGTCCCACCCACCCCTCCGCCTCCAGGGAGGGGAAAGGCAGTAGAGGTTGAATCAATCACCAATGGTCAATGATTTAATTAATCATGCCTATTTAACGGAGTCTCTATGAAAACTCAAAAGTATAGGGTTCAGAGAGTTTCCAGTCTGGTGAACATGTGGAGATTTGGGGAGAGTGGGCCCTGGGAGAGCATGGAATCTCCATGCCCTTTCCCCATTCCTTACCCTATGCATTTCTTCCATCTGGCTGTTCCTGAGTTATATCCTTGTATTATAAACTGGTGATGTAGTAAGTGCAGTGTTTCTCTGAGTTCTGTGAGCCACTCTAGAAAATTAATCAAACCCAAGGAGGGTGTGTTGGAACCTCCAATCTGTAGCCTGTCAGAAGTACAGGTGACAACCTAGACTTAAACTGGCCTCTGAAGTGGAGGGGTGGGCAGTCTTGTAGGACTGAGCCCATAACCTGTGGGATCTGACACTATCTCCAGGTAGATAATGTCAGAATTAAATTGAATTGTAGGACACTCAGCTAGCCTCTGAAAATTGCTTGTTGGTGGTATGGAGAAAATACCCTCCTTGTTCACATTAGAATTGGGTACAGGACTTTTAACTGCAAATTAGGAGATTATGTAAATGTAGATGTTTGTTTCCTCCTTTTTTAGTATTCATACAACACTGGTTAGAAAAATGACTACCAAGGTATCAAGTGCCCTAGGTCCTAGTATAGCAGTAAAATTAATACTGATATGATAATAATACGTTAAAAATAAAATAGACACATTGTGAGAATCAGCTTATTTGATTTACCTTCAACTGGAATTTCATAGGATTATAAAACTGATTAAAAAAAAAGAGAAATATTAGAAAAGAAGGGAAATGAAAAGTACAGCCAACTTGAAAATAACTTGTTCTCTCATCTCCAGGTGAGGTCCTTTCATATGGATAAACCTCTAGTTCTTAAACGTGTCAAAATATCTTGAAAGGCACAAAAAATGATAGGACCTAGACAAGGATTTTTAAAACACTTTTCTTTTTGAAATAATTTTAGACTTACAGAAGAGTTGTAAAGACGGTATGGAAAGTTTTCAAATAACCTTCACTCGGCTTCCCCTAATGTTAACATCTTACATAACCAACATGCAATTATCAACACCAAAAACTTAATATTGTCACTGTCCTATTAATTATTACAGACTTTACCCAATGCTTTTTTCAGTTCAAGAATCTGACCAAGAATGCTATTGCAATTAATTGTCATGTCTTTTTCATCTCCTTCAATCTGTGACAATATTTCCTTGTCCTTCATGTTCTTGACACTTTTGAAGGACATGGGTCACGTATTCTGCAAAATGTCTCTCAATTTGGGTTTCTCTAAAGTGTTCTCATCATAAAATTGAAGTTATAAATTTTTGTCAAGCATACCACAGAGGTTATGTGCCCTTGAGAGAAGTCACTGTATCATATCAGGGGTACATGATGTTCATATATCTTACTATTGGGGTGTTAACTTTAACCACATGGTTAATGTGATATCTGCCTGGTTTCTCTATTGTAAGTTAATTTTTCCCTTTGCACTGAGTAAATATTTGGGGGGAAACATTTTGAAGCTATAATGGTTACTTTTATGTATCAGCTTGACTGGCCATGGTGTGACCAGATTAAACATTATTTTGGGGTGTATATGTAAAGGTGTTTCTAGGTGAGACTAGCATTTGGATTGGTGGACTCAATAAAGCAGTTTGCCCTCCCCAGTATGTGTGAACATCAACCAACCTATTGAGGGCCTGAATAGAACAAAAGACAGAGGAAGAAGAAATTCGTTTTTTCCTGCCTCACTGATTGAGCTGGGACGTCTTGTATCATCTTCTCCAGACACTGGACAGGGATTTACACCATCTTCTCCCCTGGTTCTCAGGCCTTTGGACTCAAGCTGAATTATACTACTGGCTTTCCTGGGTCTCCAGCTTGCAGATGAGACCTATTGGCTCTATTTCTCTGTATGAACCTGACTAATACAGAAGGTATGCAAATATACTGTTCCTCCTTAAACTTTTGTCTGCTAATTTTACCATTTATCTGCGGATCTTGCCAGCATCAATTACTGCAATGATATTCTAATAGTGATTTTCTATTTCCCTCATTCATCTACATTTATTAAGTAGAATTAAACTGAAAGGAAGAGCTGTTCCTTCTTTCCAATCTATTTGTTTTTTCAATATCCATTTATATCAATAAGATAGATATTTATTTTATTATATAAAATTATGTAAATTTATATAAGTATAATAATTGGAAAAATTCAACTGTGGTTATTTATTTAGTTGTTCAATTTTTTTCAACTTTGGCTTGAAACTCTTTCAGATCTACTCCTGTGCCTCTTTAATATGCCCCTATATTTTTGGTTTTTGAGAACTTCCTCATAACTAATATTATAAGATGCTCCAAGATCATCTAGCAATTTGCCTATCCCAGCCTTGGATTCATTTATTTCTCCAAGAAGACCATTTTTTTAATTGGAGAATGATTTTTAGAAACCAAGATCAGGATATTAGGCATATTCATTGCTACTGTGTTATCACTGCTTCTAGACAATCTTAGTGAACAGAGCTAGGAAATTACATATATATGTGTGTGTCTATATTTATATAGACCCACATACACACATATATATCATACATACACAAACATATATATACACACACACATATATATTGCTGTTTCTAGCTATTTCTCTGTGTGTGTGTGTGTGTGTGTATGTGTGTGTGTGCATAGGCAAGTATACACAAGCATGCATGCATACACAAGCATCTATGTAATTGTTTTACCTATTTATGTGTGGATATTTATGAATATATACACTAGGTGTATGTAGAATTCCTCCTTTTCTTATTTGCGACATTTCTTCAATAGTGCAATACCTGGATTTTATTATCTACAAATATTTACTTATTTGTTGTAAAGGTAAAGTAGTTTCAGAATTGATAACATATACCTTTGGGAGAAACAAATTTTTACCAACTAGAGTTCAGTATTTGTATACTATTCTTTTTATCATTAGCCTTACAGTATCCAGTGAAAATACTTTTTTTTTAAAGTTACTGGGTCCACTCCTTTCTTTCCCACTCTCTTCTGGTGCTAATATCATTTATTTGTAATACAATTAGATTCACTGCCACAATTTGCATTCTGTTTTGGTTTCCCCAATATCCTGGTTTATTTTTTAAATTTTTTCAGACATTAAAATTCCCTCTTTTTGGTGTACAGTTCTATGGGGTTTGACAACTACATAGAGTTCTGTGTTTACTACCACAGTGCCACACAGAACCATTATACCAACTAATTTTTGACATTTCCTAAATTCCTTTGTGCTGTTCTTTTGTAGCAAATTGTCATAAAATGGAATCATACCTATCAGGTAGCCTATCAGGTCCTGTTTCTTTCACTTACTTAACAGGCAACTATCTGGTTGTAAATTGATAGCACTTTCCTTTTTATTTCTGAAGTGTCTTCCAGTGCATGGATATTTCATAGTTCATTATCCATTCACCTGTAGAAGGACATCTTGGTTGTTTCTAGCTTTTGGTGATTATGAATAATGCTGCTATAAACTCCACACATAAATATTTTTGACAGTATAAATTTTTATTTTGTTTTCATCAATACCAGGAGTAGGAATGCAAGATTGTATGGTTAATTTTGTTTAATTTTATAGTAAACTCCTCACACTGTTTGCCAAAATAGCTATATCATTTTGCATTCCTACTATCAATGAATGCCAGTTGTCTGGCATCCTGGCCAGCACTTGATAATGATAGGGTTTTGTTTGCTTCTTTGTTTCTTTTGTTTTGCCATTCTAATGGGTGTGTAGTGGTAGCTCCTGGTTTTAATTTCTGGTACCCTAAAGGCAAATAATGTTGAGCATCTTTTCATGTCTTTATCATCCAGTCACATATCTTCTTTGGTGAAATTTCTGTTCAGAACTTTTCCTCATTTATTTTTGTTTGGGTTGTTTGTTTTCTTATTGTTGTTTTTAAGAGTTCGTCATATATTCTGGATATAATTCTTTGTCAGACATATCATTTGAAAATGTGTTTCCCAATCTGTATCTGATCTTTTCATTCTCTTAATAGTGACTTCCACAAAGCAAAATTTTTGTAATAAAATCTCATTTACCACTTTTTAAAATAGATCATGCATTGGGTGTTGTATTTTAAAACTATTTGTATTACACAAATGCATTCAAATTTTCACTTACATTTTTTCTAGAAGTTTCATATTTTGATGTTTTTCTTTAGACATCATTCATTTTGAACTTTAATTTTTGTATAAGGTATGAGTTATGCATTGAAATTCTATTTTGGAAAAGTTGTCTAATTTTTCCAACACCATTGGTTAAATATACTATTGCTTTTCCATTTTATCACTTTTACCTTTTGTCAAAAATTACTTAACTATATTAGTGAGGGTCTATGAGCCCTCTATATTCTATACTATTGATTTATGTGTCTATACTTTTACCAATACCACAGTGTGGTTTGTTTTCTTTCCCACTTTTCATTTCTTTTTCCCTCCCTTTTATCTGGGAAATTTTTCTTAAATATTCTTTTGGAAATGGTAGTTTCTGCTATGTGATAATTAATTTAAAGGAGTTCTTTTTTGTTCTCTGAATGTTCTATGTGTAAATATGCATGTATATGTTCTTGTTTCATGGATGTAATGTATTCTCTTACTTTTCTGAATTATTAATCTTCTTAAAGTGTTCTGCTATCTTCATTTTTTATTTCCATGATGTTTTAGTTTGCTTGTTTTCTTCTCTGTCTTTTGTGTTAGAGATTTTCTTCAATGGTGTAATGATCTTTGCTGTCAGATCATACGCAAGAGTGAGGATCTGAAAAGCAGGTTAGGACTCCATATGCATTCATGGAGCTTGGAAATTGATAAGCCTAACTGGGGAGTAATTAGGAGAGACTTGGTTCTTTCTTTGAGGGCCTTTTCTTTTTAAACCAGTCAGTTTCATCTGAAAGAAATTCCTCAGATGCAAGTTGGGATTGAGCAAGTGTTCAGCGTGTTTGCTAGAATTCTGGGACCTGAGAAGAGAATGCTGGAGGGTGGTTCTCACCTCTCAGTAAGTAGACTTCTGTTATCTCCACCCTCAAATTGTTCCTGATGTCCCCAAGTCCAATGTCAGTCTGTCTGTTTCAGGTTCTTCAGCAGGTAATCTCTAGCCTTCTGCTGAGGCTCAGAGGAGGAGGTCTCATGACTATTTGGTATAGGGAATGTATGGGTGAATTTAAGTGCTCTTTTTAAATGTTTATATTCATTTTTCCTGTTTTCAATCTACCCTGCACTTCTGTTTTTATTGCTACCTATTCCCTTCAACATCTGAGTTACCATGAGAATAGTCATGTTGTTTCTTGTGAGCTTTATACACATACCGGTCCAAATTTTAGCTTTCTCTTGTCTGCTAGGTTAATTATCACCTGCTTTCCAGTTCCAAAATGTTGCTGACATAAATCATCCTTCCCTCCCATCTCTTTGTTTCTGTGGGGTTTTGTCCTTTTATTTATTTATCATCCTTTCAGTGAAGTTTTGAGAGGACATGGAGATAAATGCATGATTTCATCTTGGCAGTCATGAAAATGCACTTCTTAGATGTCCTACTGCAGGGAGACAGTGTCTCAAATAGGTACCTTTATATTAAGCAATTAATATAGGGAGATATAAATCCTTCAAATTACTTTTCTGTGTCAAAATTGTTCTAGCAATTTCAGTCCCTTGTTTTTCCATATAAATTTTAGAATCAGCTTGTTGATTACTCCAGAAAGATAAAACAAAAACCAACCTGCTATAATTTTCACTGGGATTGTATTGAATCTGTACACAAAATTGAGATAAACTGCTATCTTAACAATACTGAGTCTTCCAATCAAGGAACATAGTGTTCAGGAACACAGTAACATCTCTTAATTTATTTAGGTCTTTTTATTTATTTCTTCAGTATTTTGAAGTATTCAGCATACAGATACTTCAATTTTTAAAGATTTTTAAAATTTCAAATTCCCATTGTTTACATTTATTATATAGAAGTGAAAAAGATTTTCATTTATTAATTTTATATCCTTCAACTAGGAGGGGAGTGTTAAAATCTCCAACTGTAATTGCGGATTTTTCTATTTCTCTTTTTAGGTCTGTTAACTTTTACTTCATTTATTTTGAAACTCAGATGTTAGGTATATACACATCTAATATTGTTATGTCTTCTTGGAGAACTGCCTCTTGTTCATTATGTGATAATCTTTGTTACCCCTAATAAATTGTATTGTTCTAAAGTTTACTTTCTCTGATATTATATAGAAAATCCAGCTTTCTTTTGGTTAGTGTTTGCATGGATTGTTAAAGGTTCATAAGACTACCCTAAGGCCCAATGATGTTAGGGACACACAGAACTCACAAGTTTTTGTGATGATGGTTATGATTTATTACTGAAAGGATGTAGAGTAAAATCAGAGAGGGAAAGGTACATAAAGTGAAGTCCAGAGGGAACCAGGTACAAGTTTCCAAGTGACCCTTCCCAGTGGATTCACATAGGACACTCTTAATTCCTTCAGCAATGATGTCTAGCAATATGTACAAAAAGATGCCAACCAGGAAAGCTTATCCTAACCAAGTTTTCCAGGACTTTATTGGGTATTTGTCATATGGGCATATGGTACCTATATGACTGACCTTAATTCCTCAAGATCCAGAACCCCAGAGCAAAAGTAGATATTCACGACAAATCACATTGTTAGCACAAACTATCTAAACCAATTAATTCAGCATAGCCCAAAGTTGTAGGCCCACAAAAATACCCTTTTTTTCAAACAGAACATTCCAAGAGCTCATTTCCCAGAAGCCAGACAAAGGCCAATAATGAAAACAAGCCTTTCTTTGGAACGTGCAGGGTTTAAACAATCCAGACCTGTTGAGTTAACCTTTCCCATACATATGGTATAACTTTTTTCATCCTTTTTCATTTAAATGATTAACAGCTTGATTTTTAAAATGGGTTTCCTTTAGATGGCATATAATCTTGCCTTTTTAGCCAATATGGAAATCTCTGTATTTTAACTGTTGTGTTTAGACTATTCATATTTAACGTGATTACTGATGTGATTGGATTAAAATTTATCACCTTAAGCAAAACTTTAACCAGGGATATAGAGACATTTGGTGATCTAATAGGGGCCTCTTTAGTGATCTTCAGGGGCCTCTGAAAGCCTGTGTAAATTGTATGTAAAATTTTGTGTGTATATATTTGAGTACAGTTTTTATGAGAGAAACGAACAATCCATCAGACTCTCGTATGTGTCTATGATGTTTTCCCCACCAAAAAATATTATTTAAAAGGAAAGAGAAGTACAACATTATAATAAATACCATTTTCCTGAGTACATATCTATGTAGGTCAGCACTGTTGCAAGAGACCTGCATTTATTAACTCACTTGTGATTTTCTTAAAAATCCCTGAGGAAGTTACTATTATTATCCTCATTTAATAGATGAAAAAACTGAGAGAGTTTAAACAACTTGCATGGGTATACGGCTAGTAAGTGGTTAAATGGATGTCAAATCCAGGCTCTCTGGCCCTACAGAGTACCCTCAATAATATACTGCACTACCAATCATAAAGCTCTCATAGACCCTGAGATTGTTAGTATGTCCATAATGACACCAGCAGCAAAACATCATCTTCCACAGATACTGATTTTCATTTGGCAAATAACTGCATAAAGCAGTTCATAAATTCTATACTTTGGTAGCCAATTGTCCAAAAATTGATAAAGAAAGAGGAAATCAATCTAGAGAAGCCAGAATGTGCTTTTAGAAGCTGGTAGACATTGTTTCAAATGTGAGAAACATGATCCAGTTAGTAAAACAAGTAAATATGGATTTCTGTTATACTTGGCATATTTTACACATGACATATCTGGCCATTTGAGCCTTTTTTTTTTTTTTGCATAATCATTTACAGCTTTCTGTAGCGCAGTTTTAGGGCTTGAATAATATCTAACCTAGCCAGCATTCAAGCATATTATTGCTGCAAGACCATAAAAATATAAAGGGAATTTCCATTTCACTTTGCAAATATACTTTCCAAAAGCCATAGGTCAAATTATATGTAATATCTACTTGCTGAATCTGAAGAAATTTCCTTCAATGTCTGGAAGAAGAGCATGCCATGACAAAAGAGAAGACAACAAAATAGCCCTGAGATGGAGCATATTTGGTAAGATCCAAGAATAGAAGAGGGTCCAATGTAGCTGAAAGTTAGGTGAGTGGTGAATTTATTAGGAGATGATCCAAGCACTGAAATGGATCTTGTAAATGCTTGAAGGGCTTTGTGTTTTGTTCTTACTAAAACAGATTAATCTCACAGCTGAGTCTGTCTAGGGAAAAAGAATGGAAGCTGGGAGACCAGTTAGGTATGTTTTGCAGTAACCCAGACAAGAGAAGATGCTGGCCTCCACTATGATAGCAATAGAGGTGATGACAGACGTTTAAAATCTAGACATATTCTGAAGGTAGAGTCAACAGCATTTGCTTTTGGAAGGGATATATAGTATGAGGGAAAAAAAAAAAAGTCAAAAATGACCCTAGATTTTTTTGATCTAAGCAACTGGAAGAATAGCTTGAATTTTACTCAGCTTGGAAAGATGTGAGTGGAGTAAAATTTCACAGGGAAGATTAAGAGTTCAGTTTTGGGCATGAATTTGAGGTGTCAATTACACACCCATTAGGAAAGATTGAGTAATGGTAAGTGAATGAATGAATAATACTCTTATACGAGATGAGGGAAAGAAAGTGTAAAGTTCTTGTGAAAAATAAACTGACTTGTCAATTAGAGGCTGATATACCTGTATGTGCCAGATGCCTTTCTGAGGCTCTGGGAATATATTAGTGAAGAAAACAGGCATAACTCACTGTTCTCATGAAGATTACATTTCAGTGGGTAGAGATGGAAATTTTAAAAATTAAATAAACAAGCAAAATATATAATAGCTTAGAAGGTAACATATGCTTTGAGGAAAAACAATGTATGAAAGGGTAGAGGATATTGGAAGTATCAGTAAGGCAGAGATGGGTGTTATTAAAACAGCCACTGTATGCCTTGCAAACTATGGCTGCCCAAAACATCTAGGCAGTTATACAACACCCAGAGAAGCTTTCTCAGAAGTTACAATATTTATAACGTGCTTGAGGCAGAGGACTGTGAGCATCATTTTCAACCTTTAATTTAACCTAAGAGGACATTTCAAATGGAAGGAGTCTACAAACATATCTGACACCACAAATAACATTGAGACATGAAGTTCATGTCTCATATCCATTCAATTCCATCATTCATACTTAAACAGTTCAGCTCCCACTTGTAGCCTGGTGAGGTAAGGGAGTCCTGCTTTTCAGCTAGTACAATAAAGATTTCATCTGTTTTCAGCCAAGGAAAAGATGGAAACAGGAAGATGAGTGGACAATAAGAGCTTTGGAGAGGAAAGAGACAGGTTGGTAGAGAATAGAGTAAAAGAGTTGTATATTCTAAAGCATCAGTGAAAACCAAGGCTGAAAAATCTGAGAATGGTAATAATTAAAATGTATTGAGTATTTACTGTTTGATAGAAACGGTTCTAAGTGCTGCACATTTATTAACTCATCTAATCTTCAAAACAACTCTAAGAAATAGATATTATTTTTGTCCCCATCCTACAGATGCAGAACCTGTGACTCATAATGTTTAAATAGCTTGTCAAATTCACACAGCTAGTAAGTGATGAAGCTGTGGCAATCTGATGCGGCATCATATGTTCTAACCTGTAGGCAATGCAGCCTGCCTTACTCTCAGGTGAGAATAGCCTGCCCTACTTTCACATAAGATTTGTCACACATTCCTTTTAGTCATCTTTGTGCACTTACCAAAATAGACTACAGCACTGGAGAAAACAAGGCTCAAGGTAAATTGCCACATTACAGAAATTTTGATTTTGGAGGTATCTTTCTACTTTCAGAAACGATTAGCAATTTAAGTGAATATGGTACATTCAACTAAATATAATTAAGATATTTATACACACACACATATATATACAATTAGTAGTATTAAACTTATAATCACTAATCTGTAAAAATTCTTATTACATTATTTGGATGTTAACAAATTAATGAATAACATTGAATTGGTTCTCTTTCTTCTACTGCTGCTCTAACCTTAGTTTTAACCACTTATAAAATATGATAGTAATAACTGTCTTTTTAAATTTTGCATACAATATTTTTTCAATGTTTACACCAACCCAGTGAGGTAGGAATTGTCCCCATTTTGGAAGACAAGGAGTTTCATAGACAGATAATGTTACTCAACTAAATAATATCAGAGATGGATCAAAGCCAGATCATCCAGTCTTGTGCTCCTTTACATTCTGCTCTATCGTCATGCACAAATAGATTGACAGCAAGAACTAATCTACAAAGGAAATGAGTACAGGAAAATGGTTTATTATGCCTAAAATTTTTCTCTCTGCCACTTAATCACCAGAATAACTTACTGCCAGCTATGATAAACAACCTAAAAATTTAAATCTAAATCTCTTTCTAAAAAGAGAAAGGGAAACAGAAAAGGAAGAGAAGACAGGGAAAAAGAAAAAGGAAAGGGAATAGAAGCCCTTCTTTTGAAGAATTGTAAATACTTTGGCTACAATATTGGTAATAGGCAGAAAAGCAGTGGTGAGTATTACCAAAACAGATTTTAAAGATAGTACCTGACCTTGCAGTTAAGTTAGTACTGTCATATAAATGGGATTAAACTCTCTCCATGTTCTAGTGTAACCATGATTTGAATTTTCTCTATGCCTTCTTGATAAGAGACACAGTCATTTTTAAGGGGTGAAGGGATTAAATATTTGGTCTTTACTTAAGTAAAGTAGCATTCATCTTTTAACACTGGAGAAAATAGCAGTTGTCATGGCTGATTTTTAAAAGCCAATGCACTTAATAGGGAGATCCCAAAGAGTGAACCTTCAGACTGTGAATCATGATGATCTGTAAAGCCATCCTATGGATAGTATTTGGGATATATGATTAAGAGCCCAGAAGGGAATGAAATTATGAAACTTTCCTATAATATTCTATAAGTTCTCATGCTCTCTCTGTGTTTTTTGGGAAAGAAAATGTAGTTTTAGAGCTTGATTTTATGGCTTACACCAGGGTTTTAGTTAACTATTATCTTAAATTATAAGGCCTGCTATTGGACTTCATACCAAAATAAATTTAAAATGTCTTCAATTTCAGACACATGAAGCACTGTTAAAACTCAGGTAAATACAATAATGTGAAAGAGTCCAAAGAGATGCAAAGGAGGCAAGTTAGAAAGTGATGTCTTAAAAAACTTCATTGAATTCTTATTCATTTTAGAATGTCTTATCTTTCCAGTGTTTGTCATTGCTGATTGTTCTAAACAGAATATAGTTTCTTGTCCCTTGAACATTAGATATGATGAGTTTTAGTAAAATGACATAACTTGTGAAATTCCCTGGGAAATCTTACAGACACCTGAATGAATAAACAATCTATTAAATTATAGATATATAGCTTTGATGATAAGTTCACTTTCACAAACTCTAGTTCTTTTGGTCCCATGGTACAAAAACTCAGCTTAAGGCACTTGCAGTTAACACAGTGGAAAAATAATGGAATTCATATAATGTAGCAACAGATTACAATTGACTGTATCAGGGTTGGGAGCAGGCAGAGCACCTTCCATAGGGAAGCATAAGCATGCTCCATTTCACTGAGTAACAAAGAAAAGGAAAAGTGTCAGATGTGTGAGGGAGAATTGTGGCAAAAAGGAAAATGAATTAGGAAAAAGAAGAGAAGCTCAGAAAATGGTGGCATAAACAGGCTTAATACATTCAGAATTATCAGGTAAGAGTGATCACATGAACCTTCTGAATTGCACTATGACATGCAGAACATTTAACAGAAGATAATGGCAAGCTCTCAAATCACTACCAATGTGCTTTTAGAATTTAGTTAGCAATCAAGTAAAGAAGGAACAAGGTCATGTTCTTGCAAAGAGGTGATGACATCTTTATTTCCACTTTTCTGTGCAATTGCACAAAGGGTAAATATGGATTATTTCTCTTTCAACTCTGCACCTCAATCTAGATTGGACTATCAAGAGTGACAATGAGATGGAAGAAAGATTTCTCTTTATAATTTTTTTTTTAGCTTTATTTTTCTTTCTCTCTCTTTTTTAAAGAATGACACTTTTGGGTTTATTCTCAAAATAGCATTTTCTAAATGGAGTCCAACTTATAACCCTATTTTCTCAGATCTAACACTACCTTATTAAATGATGCAAAGATTTGAATTAAATTGTTAGAAAGAAGTCTTTAGGATATAAAGGGAGGAATTTCTTCTAAGAATGGAGTCAATTATATTCTCACATTAAATGAAGGATGATGGATAAATCCTTTCATCATTCAATTTCACATAGTTAAAGGAAAAGGATATAGATTTTTTTTCATGAAATATTGCGCTTTGGAATTCTGTTTGAAAATAAATATATTACCTGTAAAGCAATTTATAAAAATATAACTAGAACAATACACCCAACAATGACAGAATTCACACCCTTTTTAAGGATTCACGGAACTCTTAACAACATTAACCATATGCTAGATGAGGATACAAGTCTCGACAAATTTCAAAATTAAAATGTTTTAGTACTCTCTGACCACAACAGAGTTAATTTGAACATCAGTTAAAAATTCATTAAGTCCAACCTGCTGGAATATTATATATTTTTAGAAAATCTATTGAACAAAAAGAAATCAGAATAAGAATTAGAAAATATTTTAAACTTAATGATAATAATAAGGAACATATCAGAATGGATGGAATGTAGCTAAAACAGGGCTTAGAATATAGTTTTAAAGACATATTTAATCAGAAAGGTTAAAAATCAATATCCAACCTTGTTTCTCAAGAAACTACAGTAAAACTAACCCAAATAAACTGGAATAATAATGGTAATGCCCAGAGAAAATGAAATAGAAGTATACAATAAAGAAAATCTAAAGGCAACAATTTAAGACTAAATAAGAATAACAGAGAAAGAGGGAGAGAGAGAGACAGAAGCACACTACCAGCAACCCTACAGACAGAAAAGGCATTACTTCAGCAATATAGGGAAAACAGACAAATTCCTTAAAAACACAATATATCAAAACTGGTAAAAGAAAAAATATTTGCATGCTCCTGTATCTCTCATAAATTGAATTTGTTATTAAAATTCTTCTAACAAAGAAAAAAATCCTTCTAACAAAAAGTTAAGAAAGAGGTAACACTAATCTTATAGATCCTATAAAAACTCTTTTAAAAAACAGAGAAAGAAGGGATATTTCACAATTTGTTTCGTGAGGTCAGAATAATACTGACACCAAAACTTGACAAAGCTATAGTCCAACTTCTCTCATGAACATGAAGGTAATAAATTATAATCAAAATATTAGCAAATTAGTTCCAGTGATAACTAATAATGATTATATCAACATATCACAAACATTGTTGATTATAGGAATTCACGGTGGGCTCAGCATTTGAAAATCAATCTATATATTGTGTCATATTGACTGCAAAAGGGAGAGCAATTTAATGATCATCTCAATAAATGTAGAAAAAGCACCTGGTAAAATTCTTCAAATATTATGGAGAACAATTAACAAATATCTAAATAAATGGATATATCATACTATATTAGTTATTTGAAAACTCAAGTTGTAAATAAGTCAGTCTTCTCAAATCGATCTATAAATTTAATGAAATCCTAGTCAAAAATGTCAGGGTTTTGTAGAAATTGACCAGCTGATTCTAAAATTTATAGATGAATCAATCTTAAAGAAGACAAAGTTGGAGAATTTAAACTACTGAGTATTAAGACTGATTGTAATGCTACAGTAATAAGAGCAATGTAATATTGGCACAAAGGAAGACAAATAAATGGAATGTTATAGTCTAGAAATAGACCCACGTCTTTATGTTCACCTGAATTAAGGCAGTACAGTAGTGAAAGGATGGTCAATTGAAAATCATATGAAAAAAAAGTAAATTTTGATTCTTACTTTACGCCATACAAAAATAAAACAACTGTAGATCAACTGGAGATTTAATGTGAAAGTTGACATAAAGACCAAATGTGGTTTATTCATCAAAATCCCAAATGTCCAAAATAGGTCCAAAAATAGGTGAATGATTAAATAAATTATCACCATTAAATTTATGTTTGAAAAATATTTAAGGGCATAGAAAGTATCATAATTTAAAATATGGAACTTATACAAAATTGTGTATAGAGTATGATTCCAACTTACGTATAATGTGGGTGTAAAATCTGGAATAAATAAACTGATTCCATAGTAGTTATCTTTGTGTGGTAGAAATACTGGTAACTTTTTGTTTTCTTTATCCTTCTTTGTGTTTCTAAATTTTCTGTAGTGTGTATGTATTCCCTTTTTCACCTGGAACAGAAGTTTTATAAAGTTGCCCCAATTACTTCATAATTCGTGTAATGATTTCCAATTCATGTATATCTACTTAAAGTCATTTATAGCATTTGATCATGGCAAACTGTACTTCCCAAATGATGTGACCCCTGGACTACAGTTATTCTTTTTGCATTAAGTGATTTTGTCAGTCTCGATATTTTTGATTTGCTTGTGTTTACCTCACATATTTGATTGTTCTAACCACAAGCTGAAAATGGCTCTAAAATTTATATTTAGATTTAAATTTTAGAACTCAGGCTGTGCTCTCAAAACTCAACAGTGAAAGAAGCAAACAATCCAACTAGATCATGGGCAAAAGACATAAAGAAACATTTAACCAAAAGAGATATACAGATGGAAAATTAGCACATGAAAACATGTTCAACATAATTAGCCATTAGAAAATGCAAATTACAACCACAATGACGTACCACTACCAACCTATCAGCCTGTGTTACGGCCAGCGTAAAAATAGCGGCAATACCAAAAGCTGACAAGAATGCAGATAAACTGGATCACTCATACAGTGCTGCTGACAGTATAAAATGGTACAGTCACTGTGAAAAACATTTTGGTAGTTTTCTTAGAAATAAAACATTCAACTATCATAAAACCCAGCTATTGCACTTCTAGGAATTTACCTAAGAGAAATGAAGGTTTTTTATTTACACACATACATGGACATGCATGTTTATAACAGCTTTATTTGTTATTTATTTGTATCGCTCAAAAGTAGAAACAGCCCTGACGCCCTTAATGGGTGAATAGTTAAACAAACTGTTGTACATCCATAACATGGAATACTAAGCAGCAATAAAAAGGATGAACTACTAATACACACAACAATGTGGTGAATCACCAGGAAATTATACTGAATGAAAAATGTCAATTCCAAAACATTACATTTATATATGACTGCATATATATAACATTCTTGAAATGACAAAAATATAGAAATGGAGAATGAATTAGTGGTTGCTAGGGGGTAAGAAGGGGGTGAGGTGGGAGAGAAATAGGTGTGGTTATAAAAAGGCAACCGATGTATCCTTGAGATAGAAACATTTCTTAATCTTGACTGTATCAATGTCAATATCCTGGTTGGAATGTTGTACAATAGTTTTGCAAGATGTTACTATGTGGGAAACTGGGTAAAGAATACATGGATTTTCCTGTATTATTTCTTACAATTCCACGTGCATCTATAGTTATCTCAAAATAAAAGATTTAATTGAAAAACATAAGCACAATTATAGTCCTTCACATATATTAGTTTAAAAAAAGCAGTAAAAATAAATCAAACTAGGTGATTTTTAGTCAAAGAACAGAAAACATTTCATGAAATCATTTAATCTGTTTTTTTCTGCTATTACATAGACGTTGTTTCAGTGGAACTTTATATTAATTTGAGAGAGCCATTTTATGTTCCTTTTACGTACTGCTGTGTATAATTCAGCAATGAGCCTTCCATAGTCAATTGCCTTTAAATGAAAAACGTAATAATAATGCCACCTTCTTAGGAGTATAAAGGCAATTTACACAATGAAGAGCACACTCAGTCTACAGAGCTTGAGCAAGACCTGATTGGGAAGACTATAATTAGGAGCATTACAGTGTTCTGTGAGAGAAAAGATTAATATTTGGACAAGCCAAGTAACCTTAAGGGAAGCAGTTCATTACCTAATTGAAAAGAGCTGGGTTACACATACCTTAGAAAAAGAATAATTTATTTTTTAATATAACGTTGGCAACAATGAAAGTATCCTCAATTGTATCTGGTGACCAAACACAGTGCAACAAACACTTAAGTTATGTAGTCATTTCATGTTAACTCAGCACAATATCAAGAAGGACAATTTATCTTTGAGTTTCTTGATTTAGAACTTAAGTATTCAAGGCTCTGACAAGCACTATTGTCAGGAAGCAACAAAAAAGAAACAGCTGTCATGAGATTTACAAATCAGATCCAGGAAGTGATGATAAAACTGCAGAGTTATTTTTATCTGTTTTAACAGACAGTTTCTGAAGGTGTTGACTCTCTTATAAAGAATGTAAATCAGAAGTCAGAAAAGTTTCATTACGTACATAATTGTCAGAGTACCTAGAAAATATGCCTAACGGCATAATTTCCTCATCTTGACTCTCTGCTTGTTTTGTTTTCACCTAGTATTGCCATATGCGAGAGCCACATACATTTTTAATACTGATAGGTTTCTCATCCTCAGTACAATGTTTTCCTTTAATTTTAGCTGTAAAACATAATCTTTTTTAAAAGGCCGTTGTCCATTTTTTTTAATGAGTAGCCTTCTGACAACCATGACATAGTTTTGGGGTTATCTGGATCCTTATTCCTTCATGGTCAAGCAGGAAATGAGGCAGAAGCAATAAGGTCTGATGAACACACATCTCAAGATTTCAGTTATCTTATAACTGAAAATCTGCTTACTGTCCCTCCTTGGCGCTGGAAAATATTCATCTCCAGTTCTTTCTTCCACAGGAGAGATGCTGTATTGCCCCTCTTGACCAATATCTGCTCATTGCCTTTTCAAATCTAGTTAAAATTTCAATTACATATACTTCACCTTCATCGCTGCATGACTGACTCAAGGTAGTATTACAGTACTTACTGTTTTGTTTTGTTTTGTTTTGTTTTGTTTACTTACTGTTTTGATGTGTAGTAATGTTGATCCTTTAAAATTAGCTTCTGCCACTCAGATCTTCAAATCAGACTCAGGACTAGGGACAGACCTAAGGAGGTAGGGGGACAAAATCAGTTAAGGATCATAGTGTTTGGGTTCTCTATGAGGCTCCATCTCTTCCTCAGGAAAGTGATAACATTATGTATCAGTAGAGGCAACCACTGAAAAGATTCCCTAACCATTTAGCTGGCTTAAAGTTTTCAAGTGATTTGGGGAACTAAGTAGAAGTTTGTCTGAATTATTGGAGTTTATATTAAAAACTCAACTCAATGATGCATTTAGAATCACATTATTAATTGAAAATATGGACTTCAAAGTAGAAGCCTGGAACAGGTTTGGTCTAGTTAATCACACACTGAAAATGTACATATGCAAATTGAGAATTTGTGAAAATCCTTGTGAAATTAGTGATAATTTTGTCTAATTTTAATATTGTTGGCTAACCTTCTGAACAGATGCTAAATGAATTGGATAATTATGTTAGTCTGAATCTAGTCACTGTTTTTATGGGCAGCTGCATTTTAACAGATTAAAGGAATGCAAGTGGCAGCACTAATCAGTGAATTAGTTTGAAAGACCAGAAAATATAATGTCCATAAATCCAAGACTATAAGCATTTTCCTATGGGACCCATTTATTGTATCTTTAACTTTTTCTAGCCATACTTCTATTTTCACAATACATAAATCTCTATATGTAAAACCACATTCCAAATATACTGGTGAAGTGATTTTTTTAAAGCAACCTAGAAGTGAGTTTTAGGAAACAAAGATATTTGGCAATGGGAATCCCTGTTAATAAGGTTTTCAATAAACTTGTGTATCTGTAATACATATTGATCATCTCACAACAGTTAAAATTTCACTTTCCAGAGAATTAGAAAATTTCAGATATAAAAACACCATGTCATCCTGGTCCAAGTAGAACAACTATGACAGTCAGTGTTGGCTCTTCAAGCAAATGCATGGTAGTGCATATGTGTTAGTACATAAGAGATGATAAGAGAGTTGCTTGTGTAAAATGTTTGTCAAGGGAATAATATACCTGAATTTCCCTGCAAGAGTCACCATTTTAGGTCAGGGTACAAACACCCTTATTTAAATATATTTTGCCTTAATTTAAGTTAGTTTATCAGCTTAACCTTAAATTCTTTAGTAAGTCCCATGAAGAAGCACCCATAAATTAAAAATGGACTGAATCAAGTAAAAGACTATAAGATGCTACAGAGCTTTCAAGTAGAGATTGGGACCTGTATTAATTTTCTATAGCTGCTACAACAAATTATCACAATTTAAAAAAAAAAAAAAAGACCCATTACCAGGGTTAGGGAGTTGAGGGATGAATAAGCAGATTATAGAGGAGTTTTAGGGCAGTGAAACTATTGTGTAATGTACTATAATAGTAGAGAGATGTCATTATAAATTTATCCAAATCCACAGAAGTTACCACACCAAGAGTGAATCCTCATGTAAACTTTGGACTTTGGGTGACTATGATGTGTCAGTGTAGGTTCATCAATCATAAAAAATGTACCACTCTAGTGGAAGATGTTGATAATGGGGGAGGCTATGCATTTGTGGAGCAGGAGATACCTTCCACTCAATTTTGCTTTGAACCTGAAACTGCTCTAAGAAAAAAAAGTATATTTTTAAAAAAGCACCCATTTTATTATTCACAGTTCTGTAGTCCGAAAGTTTGAATACAGTATGATTGACTGTGACTGTAAGAGCTTGCAGTGGCACAGTCAAGGTATCAAACAGGCTGTTTTATTTATCTGGATGCTCTAGGGGTGAATCTGCTTCCACGTTCAAGCAGAATGTTTTGCAGAAATCAGTTTGTGCAGCTGTAGTACTGAAGTCCTTTTTTCCTTACTGGACATAGGCCAGTGGTTGTTCTCATGTTGTAGAGAGGCTGCCCGCATTCTTTGGCTTATGGCCTCCTCCATCTTAAAAGCCAGAAAAGATGTAGAGAATCCTAACCTTATTTCTCCTCCTTCTTCCTGCTTTAAATAAATCTCTGCCTTTTTCTTCTGCCATAGTCCTCTATTCTTGAAGGACTCATGTGGGTACATTGTGCCCACCCAGATAATCCAGGAAAATCTCCCTATCTTAAAGTCAACTGGTTGTAACCTTACTTATATTTTCAAAGTCCCTTCACAGCAGTACCTAGACTAGTGTTTGATTGAATGAGCAGGAGTTGGGAATCTTGGAAGGACATCTTTAGAAACTTCCCTGCCCACAGAAGCACATCTACTTCACTGGATGAAAACTGGGGAAAGGAAAACCAACTTTACCAAATTACTTATGACAATAAACATAAATCCAAATATCCAAAACTGCTTTTTTTTTTCAATTTTGAATTTTTGGAAAGTAAGTTTTTGTAGTTGTTTGCTTTTTGTTTTAATGTGAGATTTATTTGTAATTTAGATTAAACCTAATCATTATAGAAAATTTGAAAAAAAAAGAGTGAAAATGTTACACATATTCCCACGACTCAAAGACAAAAGCGTTAACAATTAATGTGCTTCTTTTCGTATGCCTTAGAAACAGTTGTGTGTGTGCTTAATAATTCCCAATGCTTAAGCATAATCGTAATCACATTTATTTGGATTCCTGAATGGTGGAAAACTATCTGTGGGAGAGTTTATTCCTAAGGAATTTGGGGGGGGGGATTCAACAATAGTCCAGTTTATGCCTGTCATAAGTGATAATAATTAATTGGATTTCTACTTTAAAGTTTCATCCATGAATGGAGGAGGCAACTACTCAGTTTTCTTACAGGTTAAATCAAATGGTCAGTATAAATAGACATGGCTTGGTAAAATGGTGATTTTCCCAAATATCATGATGTGGGTTGGTGATCTGTTTGTTACGTGTGAAAACTCTCCTCAGCTTTTCTCTGTAAACTTCCAAAGTCTTGAATTATTATTTTGCGTTTCCATAGTCAATGGGAATATGATTCTAAATAACATTTTTAAGAAGTGAAAACGGCATTCTGTCTGAATCTAAGTATTAAGTGAAAATTTTTATTATTGCATTCACATTTTCAATATATCTCAGCTGGATATAAAACGTATTGAATTGCAAACTTTTCTCTGTTAAAACTCTATAAACTTTCTCTATCCAATTTGATATTAAGTTGTAAAAGAGAAGATTAAATTCAGTATGACTTGTATTCTGGAGAAAAGCAGAATTTTCTACTTGAATGTATATAAGAATTTCTTTATCATTAAAATTGAAAATGTTTCAAGTGTTTTTCTAGATGTAGATCTCTTTATGTGTGTTTGTGTGTTTTTCTTGTAGAAACATTGTTATTTTTAGCTGTATCCTGAGTTCTGTAATGGGTCAGGATTAAATCAGTTTTATATTCCCGCTTCTGTGATTATTTTGGTATTATCTCCAGGGAAACAAACAACTCTTACATTAAACCTTTGCTTTCAGAATCCTTATGTGTCATATTCTCTGTCATTGCTTTAATCTTGTTTTCCTCTGAATATTCTGGAAAAATGACTTTGGAAGAGTGACTCAGTTGTTTTCTTCTACAACACTGGTACCATTTGACAGTGTCAATTCTGCTCTTGCATTTTCAGCTTCCGTGCAAACATTTCTACGTTACAATCTCTCTTTTCACAAAATGCTGTGGGCTTTATATCTTTACCTATTCCTTCCACTTGATTTCTGTTTCTTTATCATAGAAGCCATTCTTTCTTATTTCCTATTAAAGATACCAAACAGGGTTTTAAAATTTCCTTCTAGTTCTTATAGGAAATCATTTCCAGGGATTTATGAGTCTTCAGGAATATATTCTTTTTTTTTTTTTTTTTTGCGGTACGCGGGCCTCTCACTGCTGTGGCCTCTCCCGTTGCGGAGCACAGGCTCCGGACGCGCAGGCTCAGTGGCCATGGCTCACGGGCCCAGCCGCTCCACGGCATGTGGGATCCTCCCAGACCGGGGCACGAACCCGTATCCCCTGCATCGGCAGGCGGACCCTCAACCACTGCGCCACCAGGGAAGCCCAGGAATATATTCTTTTACTGATGTTCTACAACATGAATTCATAGTGCCATGTTTGTTTGTACAACTCTCCTTGAAAGGTGAGAGATATACCCAAAACCTGTGTTTGCCAACAAACAATGTATATGAATACTATTGACCTTGTTATCTCTTACTATCCTTCTCCTTCAGATGATTAACTGAAAAAAAAAAAATGAGACTCTAGATTTTAAAATGAAATTACTTTGTTTAAAATACTCTTATTGAAGGCAGGTCTTTCAGACTTATCTTGCTCTCTTCCCTCTAGCTTTATTTTTCTCTAAATAGGCAGGCCACTTGCATTACCAAAATCTTTATTATGCATTAGTGACAAAGCTAATGTTGACTGCCTTAACTACAATTAGCATGGTCTAGTGAGAATATAGAAAGGCCTACTTTTGAATCACCACCCTATCACTTTCTAGTTTTATGGCTTTGGGAAAGTTTCCTAACTTTGTTAAATCTGTTTTCTAATCACTCACTTCCCAGGATGATTGTGTTGGTTGTGTAAATTATATGAAAAGACACATGTAAAGTTCCTAACACTGGGCATACCACATAGATGAAAATAAGTAGTAGATTTAAGTATTATTACACCCCCAGGATGTAATGAGTCACCATCAACTACTCTGTCTTCCTGTCGAGGTTTTCCCCTCAGTGTTGCAGATTTTGACTAAACATGAAAAGCAAACTTATACTGAAGGATGAGATGGGGAAGGGTTAAGGTTTACACTTTGCTTCAATGAGTGGCAGGAGAGAGACAGTCAATTACTTTTACTACTGGTATAGATCTTGAATGTAGGCGCCAAAAGGCAGAATATCTCTGCTAACAAATTGCAGGCAGAGAACATATAAACTAACAATTTTATTTTTCAGTCCCATTCCCTCAGGGTCTTTAGTTGGAGGAAATCCCTCACAGTTTAATACAATAGGTTGACAGTCATCCCTTACCGTTAATATAAGTGTGTTTGTGTATATACATGCCTTAATAAGTATTTTAGTGGGTAGCTAGTCTACTTCAGAGGCTGCTACTAGATGTCACTTGGACCAAAAAGCTATGATTTAGTAAAATTTCCCTCTTTAACTCAGAATTCTTATGGTCTTATTTTAAAAATTACCAACTTTCATATGGTAGTTATATGATAAATTAGTCAAATTCATTTGGGAAATACTGGATTGGAAAAGGAAACAAAAAGTTTCTTTATTGCATTACTACTTAAGAGCTATAATTTGCGATCATGCATCATCAATCTCAGAAGGAGGTATAGCATCTAAGGTTTTTCACATTAGTTTGACCATGAAAAGAGTTTGGGAGGTAAACAGCTGCAGTGGACATTCTTGATGTGCCACCTAGAAAACCTCACATCCCTTTACTGGCACTGTGCCCCACCTCTCAGCTTCTGCTTGTTTTGCTGCTAAAATGCCTCACCTGGAAATGTCTTCAAAGTATCACTCTTGGGCACTGAAAGTGCCCTGCCAGTTGGATGAACTGGACATGCAGAAAAGTTTATACACATTATCATTCTCATTCCTCCCCCATATTCCTACTGATTCACAGCCAATGACTGACTGGTGTGAGAATACAAAAGTCCAGGTCCTTTGCTGGGAAAACTCTCTGGTGTACTCCAGAACTCCCCTGTGGATTATGCTGGGTCTGAGACTTGTCTTGAAGTTCCATCTTTACTTGGAGGTGCCCTTCCCTGCCCTGCTTCCCCACTCCCCCACTTCCCAGTGGTTTCTCCTGGAAGCATATGTTTAATAAATCACTTGCATTCAAATCCTCAGCTCAGAATCTCTTTCTAGAAAGACACAGTCTAAGGCAGTAGAATATTTTGGACCTATTACTTGAGAAAAAAGAAAACACTGCTTGTATAGCATTATGACTCCATTCAAAATTTCTAGAAGTGTGTTTCAGAATTTGGGTATTAACAAGCAGCTCAAGTAATTTGATGCAATTTAATGTTTAAGAGTAAAGTTAACAAGAAGTATATATTATTGCATATTAAATATGTCCCAACAGGGCTTCCCTGGTGGCGCAGTGGTTGCGCGTCCGCCTGCCGATGCAGGGGAACCGGGTTCGCGCCCCGGTCTGGGAGGATCCCACGTGCCGCGGAGCGGCTGGGCCTGTGAGCCATGGCCGCTGAGCCTGCGCGTCCGGAGCCTGTGCTCCGCAACGGGAGAGGCCACAGCAGAGGGAGGCCCACATACCACAAAAATAAATAAATAAATAAATAAATAAATAAATATGTCCCAACAAAGAAAGTTGTCTACTGGTTCCAGTCTATCACTGCATTCTTCAGACATATTCCTATAATTTTTTTGAAGACTTTTATCCTTTACTTTCTCAATTTTAAGCAATCACCTCAGGAAGTTTCACTACCAAGAGTAAAATTTACATTAACCTATTTGAATTTCAACTAGTAGGCTATTAGAGCTAGGAGAGACCTTAAGGATCATCTATGTTAACCCTGTCATTTCAAAGACGAGGAAACTTAAATTTAGAGAATAAAAGTTATGGCCCAAGGACACACAGAACCATCTCAAATTTTTTGATTCCTATTTGGAGGTTTAATTTTTACAAAGGGTGCCTGTCTAATTTTACAAATCATGATTGAGCAGGAATGCATCACATATCTGGAGTGTTCATTTTAGCTATATTTCTAGTCACAAAAATATGATTATTGCTTTACATAGAGATCTTATTTAACATTCTAAACTCCACAAATTGAAAACTGATTTATCTGTTTATCTTGATTGTGAGAAAGGAAGAAAATATTTTAAAATTCATATATGCAGCAAAAGGCAATAAAATTGCCAATACTTTCCATGATTGACTTTACTTTAAAATGTTTAGTTATTATAAAAATCTTAATAATATTGGCCCCGAAATAGAAAATCTTTTTTGTTGTTGTTCAGAAAAGACAGCAGTCCTTTAAACACTGAAAAGAAACACATTTCAAAACTTCTCTATAGCTCAAGTTATAATAAAAATTTTTGGTGTAAGAAAGGATAGTTTTGAAAATGAAAGAGGGTGTTAGTAGTAATTAGGCTGGATCTGTCCCAGCAAACTGGGGTGTGTGATCATTCTTCTCAGGAATGTATCAGTTGACTCTGTGCAGCTCCTACTGCCTCCAAAACAAGTTCCTCATTTGCCCTCTTACAGACAAGCTCTTTTTCTCACTGACCATTTTTAGCCTAGGGGCATTTCTCTTCTTTACCTTAAGTTACTTGGTTTCTCTCTTTCCTTCTGTCTGTCTGTCTCTCTCTCTCAGCACATATTGTATCCTCCACAGTGGCTAGAATAATACATTTCTAATCACTGGTGCCCAATAAGTGATGTCTCAGTTTGATTACTTTGGATTCAATCATACATAGATGACTAGACCTCAGCCTAAAAATAACACACATATATCAAGTCAAGTCAAGCTCGAAGTCCCTTTTTCTACATTTTGTTATCAAACGCAGAGATATTATGATGAAGAGAAGTGATAACCAATGCTCATTGCTATAACATATTAAGGGGCTTCAAAAATATTTGCTGAAATGATAAAATAATGTGTATATGCCTTAATTATTTCTTACTTACATTTTAGATTTTGTATTATATAAAGAATTCAGAGGAGTTATAGATGTTTGGTGACAAGTCAGATCATTCATTAGTTTTCTATTCTTTTCTTGCAACCCAAGCTAATTCTCCTAATAGCTAATGATTCTTCTAATTTCATTACAAGCTCAGTGAATATCGATCCCAATGCAGATATGGAGGAAAATAAGAAATGAATAAAATCAAAAAGCAAAGGTAATGCAGATTCTTCTCCTCACGATCTCCTTGCATGCAATGCAATGCTTTTCGATACTTAGAGTAATCAGCATCTCTGTCTACCTTGTTCTACTATAACAAGACTGATTAAAATATCAGTCCATTGTAATAAAATCAACTTATGCAGTTATTGGTACTGAAGCATTAATATCACAACACCACTTTACATTCTTCCTACATGGAGTTTGAGTGGAGACTGTTATTTTAGCCATGTTAGGGATCATGGCCATGTTAGTTTCTTTCCTACAGCTTCAGAAAATCCTACAGCTTAGGTGGTAACATTTCCTGATGTTTTCAAATACCAAAAAGATAATTTGGAACCTACTGTCCTTGGAACTGCTTGTTCCATATTACAGAAAAGGTGAAAATGGCTCCAAGGTATAGAAAAACCATCAATCTCTGGGATCAATTTTGTTAACTGTCCTTGTCCCTAATTAGGCTAATTCAATAATTTATAAAGCCTGCCGGTAGACAATTTTATGAACATTTACAGTGAAAAAGGACATCAAAGAGATGTACTAAATATTGAGCGGATTTCACTTTAGGCACTTTCATGTAGTATTTCATTTTATCCTCAAAATAACTCTGGCAGATAGATATTATGATTTTTGTCACTGAGATGAGAAAACCTGACTGACAAAGGTTAACAGAGTTCCTCAATGTCCACCATCCACTAAGTGGCAGATCTGTGATTTGAACTCAGGTTATTTTCTAACTCCAAGTATGCTTTCCAATATAACAGAGAGCTGTGAATTCTAACCACAGACAAAACATATTTTGAAATTACTTTTATTTCAGTTCCGTATTTTATCAGTATCAATTTTATTATTAGTTCACTCATGATGTAAGGACATGAATTAGGGTAGCTGGGGTAGTTGCAAGAAAATAACCTTGGAAATTGAAGCCTGTGTGATTTGGGACAAGTCACTTAACGTCATTACTCGCATCTTGAAAACAGAATTAAGATAACTGTTTCTCAGAGCTGTGAAGACTAAATGATAAAGTACCTGGTACAGCCTTTTATTAACCATAAGATACTGTTCATATGTAAGATATTTGTTGTTGTTCTATAGAGACTGAATTGAATATTTACTGCAAACTCTCAGCTAGGAAATTTTGTTTTCACAAAGTAGCAATGAAGTAAGTATTACATATCAGCACATATTACATACTGTTATGCTCTGCATGTTAAACCTCATAACTCCAGCTCTGCACCTGAAATGCTAAATTCTTAGAAGTGAAGGTATCAGAAATTCAAAATAAGGGATCAGAGATAATTTTTGTCTAAACAGTCTCTATATGCCGATTATATGTTTATTTAATGAGTCAGTCTTGCCAGCATGAGTAGCTCACTGAGGATCATACACATTAGATTGTAACTTACAGCATCTATCAACTGTGAACATATGTTAAGACTAGGTAGTTATTACTCAAAGATTTTGTGAGAAATGGGACATTACTAATTGGAAAATATCTATTTGTGATCATTTATTTAAAACTTGGCAGGGAATAAACCATTCCCCCTCAGCCTCCTTCCTACGTAGAACTTAAGAATTTGCACTTGACAAAGCATCTAAATGGATGAGTCAGAAAATTAAGTACTTTGAATAGAGGGCAAGGCTCAGACAGGCAGAGGTGATATTCTGTTTGCACATTGCATTGCAAATAGGTTCTATCCTAACAATGACAACTTTAAGTAAAAGGAGAAAAAATAGTGGCTAGTAGCAATAAAAATGCATTAACCACATCGCTGCTTCTCTAGGAAAATTGGTGTAGAAACTCCACCATATTTTATACTATTGGTTAAATAATTTCTGTCTTGAGGAGTGTACAGTGTTTTTTTCCCTGTGATTGTGTAACGCCCAAGGCAAATCACCTTGAGCACTGATCCCCATTCTGACATGTTTTGCACATCCCATTAACACCTCTGCACGTATTTTTTAAAGCATTCTTTAATCCTTAGTGTATTTTAAATATTTGTGTGGCTACTTTTCAACTTAACTATAAATTGCTTAAGTCATAGTATTGCTTTCTACTCTTAGTAACTGAAACCATTTTCAGTACACTATTAAAAAAATGAGGCTTTCCCTGGTGGCGCAGTGGTTGAGAGTCCGCCTGCCGATGCAGGGGATACGGGTTCGTGCCCCGGTCCGGGAGGATCCCACATGCCATGGAGCGGCTGGGCCCGTGAGCCATGGCCGCTGAGCCTGCGCGTCCGGAGCCTGTGCTCCGCAACGGGAGAGGCCACAGCAGTGAGAGAAAAAAAAAAAAAAAAAAAAATATATATATATATATATATATGTGGTTGGTATTGAACGGGAGCAGAATGTCACCCTAAAATATGCCACTTTGGCAAGTGGATTATTTTGAGCTGAAGGCAGTTATGACCCAGCAGAGTCAAGAAAATATTTTACCTTTCTAACCGCCTAAAAGAATTTAGCTATGGGCCTGGTCCAGAAAGAGAGCTATTACCAGAGATAACTTTTTATCTGAAAGATCTATTTGCAAACATCTGATTACCAAACATCTGCTCTTTTTATCATCCTGTGGATTGCCCTCCTGCCCTCTGAAGCCCCAGGCCCCAATCTCATTCCTTAGCTCAGGATGGCATATAAGCCCCAACTGTCTGACTATCTTTGGGTTTCATATTTTTATGGGACCCCCATACATATGAAATTAAATTTATTTTTCTCCTGTTAATCTGTCTTATGTCAATTTAATTACTAGACCAGCAAAGAACCTTGAAGAGTAGAAGGAAAATTTTTCCTTTCGGCATGTTAAGCAGATACGTCTTTGCTCATGTGCTTGTTTTCATCTTATGACCCTTTTCCCATTTCTATTTTCTGTGATCTCTGAACCCTAGGAAACTGATCTGTGTTAATGAGCTACATCACCTGGGCCCTCTTGCCCTATGGCTTCCCTAACACTTCTGCCCAAGCAGAGCAGAAGGCAGGCAAAGAGAAAGGCCAGCATATTTATTCTGCCCTACTCCACCTTCAGAATCCCCTGTGGCACCTGCCTGGCTGAGTGGAGGTGCAATCTGCATTCCTCTGCAGCCACAACTCCTACTGAGGAGTCTCTCTTCCACAGCTTCCTCTCTGCTAGGCAATAAATTATTTGTAAATCAAAATGAGTTACAAATTAAACACAATTAACTCTACCAACAATTAAATAATTAAGTTAATAACAATATTTTGATATGACAAAAGTTTGCTGCAATTAAATAGCTATTTCAGTCCAATATGATGCCATGAATATACTATTGAAACTTTATGCAATTTTCTGGTCCTTTCTCCTTTTAGAATTTTATATAAAAGACATCACCATCTATGTAGGAGATCAGATGAAAACACCTGGGTGCCATCTGGAATCCTTCTTACCTACCCTCCTCCAGCGTGCAAATTGATCCAGTTATTTCTACATTTAATGCCACTATAACATTGCAAATTACTATTTTTATATACTGGGTGGTTGAATCAACCTAATCTTTCTTTGTTTAATTTGTCTCACTCGAATCTACCCTCCATTTTGAATCCCATGTCATTGTTATAACATGCAAACCTGACCATATCACTTCCCTTCAGACTCTCTAATGACCTTCAGAGCCCCTCTGATAAAGTCAACACCCTTTACACAGTTTATAAGGCCTCATGTGATCTGGCCCCTGTTTGGAACTCCACTTCAACAATAAGCAGCCATCATTTTACACTCAGTCGTTTGGTCCTTCTACCATCTTAGAGTTCTATAAATAAATCCTTTGTTGTTTGGGCCTCCACACTTGAAGTTCTCTCCCTAACACATGCTTTCCTTTCCACATTTTTGCCTAGCATATATCTCTAATCCACCATCAGAGCTTCTTCCTCCAGGGCTGATTCCTTTAATCTTACTTGTATCTAGTTTAAATGACCCTGTTCTTTCCTTTCACAATATTACAAATTTCAGTTCTCCTGTGTGTATGCCTCTCTCAGATTCTGTCTAGACAGAAAACATAGCCATCTTTTTTTAAAGGCTTATTTCCAGTGTTTGGCATATTATAGGGATATTAGCAATATTTGTTTATTAAATGAGTGAATACATAATTAATGAAACATTGCATTTGAACTCATTAACACATTTCTTAAGATTATTTTCATTATTTTTTTAAATTTAGGATTTCTCCATTTTATCCTCAAATATTCAAATCTTAAACGGTTAAAGGCTCAATACAACATTTCAAAGTTCTTAGTAGTTGTATCCTCAAGTACCGCATGGAAAAACACTTTTGGTTATTTTTTTCTCCTAATATTTCTGATAGTGATAGAGTCTAAGAAAAAGAAAACACCTTAATATTGATAAAACCAACAGGCAGATTCAAAGAAATATTCTCTTACCTATTACCTTTAAAAGAAATATCCTAATTAGTGTTTATTTTACTAACTAGTAAAAAACATTTTACTGATATTTTACATTCTGTGTAAAGTTACCAAAAACACCAAATAAAATTATTTTAATTTAGATTTTTTTTTTTTTTTTTTTGCGGTACGCGGGCCTCTCACTGTTGTGGTCTCTCCCGTCGCGGAGCACAGGCTCCGGACGCGCAGGCTCAGCGGCCATGGCTCACGGGCCCAGCCGCTCCGCGGCATGTGGAATCCTCCCGGACCGGGGCATGAACCCGCGTCCCCTGCATCATCAGATGGACTCTCAACCACTGCACCACCAGGGAAGCCCTAATTTAGATTTTTATATGGAATTCAGAATAGTGACTAAAATAACACTATCTTATATATTCAGTAAAAAAGTGTCACACAGTGAAAAATCTACTGTATTGAATTACAATATACTATTCAAAATATAATTTCCATACATGTTTCAAATCTTATAGAATTATATTTTAATAAAATGTTTCCAATATAATGCTAATACAAATTATAAAACAATATGTGTACTGTACCTACATTTTTGGTTGAAAATGAAAAAGTTCTTTGAATATAGTCTGGAAGGATATACAAAAAAAATTTACCAGATGTATTTTTAGGTGACAGGATAGCAAATATATTTAATTTAATTTCAAATTTAAATTAATTTAAAATTTAATTTAAGTCTTTAGAGTTGTCTGTGAATCTTAATTTTCCAGAATTAAGAATTATTTAATGAAAGCGTAAACTCTTTCAAATCAAAAGATCCATTGCTTCCAACTCACTAAGAGTTCATATGATTCTGTGAATTACAGCAAATTTATTGAAATAATGAATAGTTAGGCAGAAAGAGCAAAGAGAATTTTCAGCATTTTAAAAAATCAGCTTGGTTTGTTCAAATGTAAAAATAATATGCCACAGTGTATCTGTTCTTTTTCTTTTGCATACAACCACAAAAGGTAAATTCACTTCTAGTTATCCTGAACATTAATTTATGCCATTTTAACTATCCTGATATGATTAACGTGTGAACAAATTATTATTGATGTATGTAGAGATGTTTTAAATTTTTTATATATAAACATGATGCTATTCCTGTACATAAAATGATCTTATTTGCTTTAATTTCTTTGAAAGCATATATGGGCAAAGAGTATTGTCTTCTCTAAAGTGAATCTATTCTTTCATATTTTTACTTAGGCTTCTACATACCTTTGGGAATGACTACTGTGAAGGAAAATTTATTATTGTTGTTATCATTATTATTGATTATTAATTAAAGCCATATATTTGCCAAGCTTTCATGCTCTCACCATTGATCTTTTCAGAGTAAATTATGTCTCTGAAGCAATATTTTATGCAACTATGTCTAATATGTGTTATGACATATGGGTTTGCCAACTTCTTTTATTTTATAATTATAGTAAGTACATTAAAATATGAACTTGGTTTCCTTATTAAATTGATTTGCAAATAATTTCTAAATTGGTACTAACTTGTAAAACCTGAATAAAGCATTATGAACTTAAAACTAAATGCTTAGAGTTGATAAAAATCGATCTATTTCACTAACAATCTCAATATTTATATCATATTGTGCATTCAATTATTGCTAAAATTATGGCCCAAGACTATGTCAATTACTAATCAATAAAATTGAAAACAAAGGAGACTCTTCTTAATAGCATAAGAAGAATGAAGCTGAATTAGAAAGTACTAAGTTCTTCTTAAAATTAACAACATATGGTTCAAAGAAGCTTACTGAACTTATGTTTCCTGAGAAAAACAATATATTCTATCTCCAAATACATTTCTCAAATCACATCTGATTTTCAATCCTAAATTTGCAATAAAACCAAAGTCTTTTCAAGGCTCACATACTAACAATCAGTATAGATCTTATAGATCAAAAATGAGGGGAAAACCGACAAGAATATACAGGAGTCAACAAACTAGACTAGTAGTGCTGCAAACCCTAACACATAAAAAGCCTCATCACACCTCTGGGTCTGAATGTTTAAGTTGTGATTTGTGTACTAGGCAGATCTTTTGCTGCTTTCTAAGGAGTCACTGAATCCCATCCTTGTGATAGGTAAATGCAGAAAGCATACAGGAGTCCACACATGCTAATATTTTATCTCTAGTTCTACTCAAATTTACTGCCATCATTTTAAAATACAATTACAGATAGCATTAAAAATAAACTTGGAAATGTGAAAGGGTTATAGTGACTATTAATTAAGGGACAGATCCATTATTTGATAATCTCTGGTCCCTGGACATATAAATATGCATCACCAGTCTCTAACTCTGTGCGTTGCCATTAGTGTAGTGTGTGGTAGAAGCCATGCTTGGCACCCTGGTGGGATGCTTGTGGTGTTAAAGAAACTGATCTAAGACCTCACAGCAGCTTAGTGGATTAGAGATCAGGAACACCAATAGCCTCCCCTGCCTGCTCCACACATTCTTGGCTTTTTCAGAGTCAGCCCTAAGGGTTATCAGACAAGCATACACTCCGAGCTGGACACACTCTGCACACCAGAGTCAGAGCACTGAATAATATCTTTATGATAAAAACATTTAAATTAGATTTAAATTTGATTGACCCAGATACAGGATTCCATCAAGAAAAAACAGCAGTCCTCAGGAAACCAAATTTTCGATTCACTCAGCTTGGGCTACTATCTTCTGGTAACAAGAGAAGTCCACTACTGGATCCAACATATGAAAAAGGCTACAGGTTTAATTTTTTCTCAACCATTTTACCTAGTATTCCCCCTTTCAAGTTCAGTGCAGTAAACTTATTCTTTCCTCTGAGACCTTAGAGTTAAAATGAAACTAGGATACTCTGAAAATGCTGAGACATGGGTTTTTCATAATTGCATCTTACATGGTAAAAAGAAATGAGCATATTGGGCAAAGTTCTGAGATACAATGGTTCCTAGTAGCCTCAGATTATTTGTATAAAGTCAGACATGAAGAAACAATGTGATAACCAACAGAACATATCTCCAAAGCCAAGCAATGACTCCATATGCATATTTGTAGCAGTGGATAAAATTGTTCAAGAGAGAGAACAAACAAATATTTCATAGAGCAGTAGATGATATTGAAGTCAGAGAAAAAGAGAGGGTGAAAGAAACATTAATTAAGTATTAGTTGCTCTAAACAGCAGTATTCACACAGATAATTCAAATGAAATTTACTGGTGTGCTTTACTTAGGCACATGCCATGGAAAGATCATAAGGGTCAAACCTCAACCTCGTAGGTTTTAGACATGTATGCATTTAGGTAATGGACATATGGAGGCTGGGCTTTCAGGGGTGCACTGAAATGTAAGTGGCCACTGATTGCAGGGTTTGCCCACTTCAAAGTCACCTCTTTCACTACCTATCCCACAACAGTAGCAGCAGGGAATATGACAATATATCTTGCAACCCACTGGATATAAACTGGAACCTCACCCAGGATGGGCCATTTGGATTGAAGGAGCATGTAAACAATGAAATCAAGCTTGTTTACTGCTGTCTGCTTGCGGGACAAAACAAGTTGGACTGCAGAGAGAAAATGATGAAGCAGATGAACAGAGCAGGACATAGATTAGGCAAGTGCCCAGGGTCTTGATTTGTTTTCTAGCATCAGTAATCCTTCCAGGGGCCTAACTGGCTTATTGTAATGAAGAAAATATTTTTTCCTATCTTGTAACATTATTGCCTTGGGTAAAAATCACTTTAGAAAATATATGTTTTATGTGTTTATCAACTTCTAGTGAACATATGACCACACAAGTATCAGAGTGTATCGTGGTAGATTTTTACTTTTATTAGTGTATTAGTCAGGGTTCTCCAGAGAAACAGAAACAATATATATATATAATGTCATATAGGTCACTGTTTATGCCATTCTGCAGGGCTGAAATATCTGACCAGTTTCGTCCATAATGTAACAGAAGGTATTTACTGGTTGCCTACTTTGCCAACAATGTTTTACGTGTATTGTGTTCTAATTCTGCTCCAAACCTTCAACCCAGATGCTATTATTCCTATTTTACCAAAGATGATAAAATATCTATATTTGTTTAATTTTACTAAACTTTTGTGAGCTTACTGATATTAAAATCCTTACCATTATAAAATACCATACTGCAGTTAGAGTACAAATATGATGTATATAAATGTAAAATTTGGAAAGTTTTAATAACAAAATAGTTATCATTAAAATTCCAGAAATTTTATAGTTCTTTCATTAAAAAAATCCAAACATGCATTTAAGATTTTGATAGATTCAGTCATCAAAGTTACAAGTCCAGTATTAAGTTCAGGAATAGTCAAATATACTTGTGTTGATTCTGTAGGAAAATAGCTTTGTGGTGATAAATAGTGATTGAATAATTTCAGGATAATTTTTATTAAATAGCTATTCAGGTAATGAGCAAGTATAAGGCTAAAAATATGAGTTAATCACAAGTCATGAGAATCATATGCTAAGTTATTTAAGCTTAATATGGCAAGTTCAGGCAATAGACTGAAGTGTTCCTTCTTAATGCAAATAATTTCCAAGGAACAAAATACTATTTAAATGTGGATAATAACGTGGTGGTGCATTTTACATGCTTTATGACTTCAAGAATAGAGACAATGCATAGCAAAATTTAATAAATTATTTGGAAGAATATACACACCATGGTAGTGTGTATGTGAAGCAGGGGGGTTCAAAGAAACAGTTTTGATGTTTGGAATAATGCTGTGAGACTAAGGATAACATTTTCTCTAAAATTTAGATGGTGAGCAAGGAAATTCCTCATAGGTTTATGGTGATGATTAAGTGCAAGTGCTCTAGAATAATGCCTGGAGCATGTCAAGGGCTTAAAACATGTTAGAAAGTATTAGAATATATGAAATTATAGTTTAAGTTTGTAAGAAAAAATATTATCTGATATTAGTATCCAATATATGAATCATCCACGGTAACTGCACAAATGCTTAGTGTGGTTTAGATTGTTTTCTAATGGATCATCTATCTTGTCACCAAGCACTATGTGTTTTGGAATTAGTAGAATTGAGTTTAAAACCTAGCTGTGCCATTTACCAGCTGGGTAATCTTGGGTGATTTTTTAAACTTTTCTGAATATCAATGTGATCATCCTATCTATAATGGAGACTATCTCTACTATACAGCCACCCTGAAAGGGTTAAGTAATAGCATGGTACAGTGCCAATGGAGTGCCCTAGGATCTCAAAAAGTGATAGCTATTCGTAAGTAATAAAAATAGCAAAACATCTAGTGTCTAGTGGAAATGCAGTATACTTGTTTGTTAAATGAGTGAGGATACTTTTCAACCTGAATATTATGCAATTTTAAGCTAGTGAAAAATATCTATGCATTGTACTTATCTGTATTTCCCATAGCAGCAACCAGAGAGAGAGGCCCATAAGAGGTTTTGATAAACACTTGTTAAAACACTTTTTACTTAAGACATTTCTCTATGATCTGACAAGTGTGCACAACACTTCATAATATCCCCACACAATCTTGGAGTCGAGAGGTCATAGAGGTGAAGTCTTCTAGTCTTGAATCTCAACCAGTGGAGGAAATCAACCTCCAATACTTTTTACATGATTAGCAATGTGCTGGTTGAATGTTTTCATAATTATGGACTACTACTCCTGAGCCTGTTCCTTTTGTAAAGAAATAGCTTTATTTTTTAAAGATTGTTAATATATTTGGCAAAAATCTGATTCCCCATAACTATTTCCCTTTGGCCAAAACACATCACTTTGTGCATAGTATTTCTATTATGGGAGTTACCACATTGCATTATGCTTCTTCTTTTCACATGTCTTTCTTCCCTTAGAGCATTTTTAAGGTAAAACCCTGTCACAGTTCCAATTCTGTTCCCAAACCACACAAAGTACCTGGCACACAATAGATGTTTACTAAGTTTATGGAATGACTGAACAAAAGATTCTTCTTTCTGAAGCCACATATAAGTTAACTCCTTGTTTAGCATGATAGATATCAAAATATATTAATTTCATTATTTCTCTTTTAAAATATCATTTTCAATTGCTTCTAAAGTATGATTCCAACATCTATTTCCACTAGTATTCCTCCCATATCCCTTACTTTTATTACCCAGCCTTATTTTTTGAGTGACACCAAAGTTTTAATAAAAATGGATCAAGAAAATTTATTGAATGAATTGAGAATGATCACCTTAGGTTCTATGTCCCTTTTTCATATTGCTGTTTTATTTTCAGGAAATGCAAGCTTATTTAAAATTTTGTCTTGTTTATAACATTAGAAAAACGATGATGCTTTGGAAAGGTAATAAAACTTTTCTTGAAACCAAAAACAAACAAACAACAACAAAAAACCCACCCTCAACATTTTTTCTATTAGCATAAATATCTAAGTAATTTTATGGCAGCAAAGAAAAAGTGATGAGTAAATACTTAGGGTTCAATTTTGTTTTCCTTTCCTGTTACTAATTTAGTTAATAATATAAAAAGCAGGAATAATAATAATATCTTACAGACTATATGTATGATTAAATGAATTAGTATTTTTAAATGGCACTTGGCACATCATAAGTCCTATATACAAAACTAGTAACAAGAAATAAATCAATCAAATACTCATATATAGCACATCCACAAAAGCATGTTGTATACATAAAGTTGACCTTTTTCCACTTTTCAAGTAATTGGGGAAAACTGCTTTCATTTACGTACTCATGACTATCTGATATTCACCTATTAGATATTTACTACCTAATAGATAGTTTTCCTTTAAATCCATTTACTTATTTATCTTCCATGAGTTTGCTTTAGCATCAGTGTAATATAAATGAAGACCTAAAATATTTTTACTCCGTAATATGTTCCTAAAATAGAATATAGAGCTTTTCACAAAAAAGGAAGATGATTAAAATGTGAGCATTAATAATAGTACAAAAATCTTATTTGTTAATACTCCCAAGTATCAACAAATAGAATTCAGAAATGTGTAAGAAAAATATTGACCAAGAGGTTTATTTCAGGGATGAAAGGTACATGAAAAGAATTCTGAACATTATTTCCAAGCTGTATTTTCCTCTTTTTATTTTAGCCATCAAAAAGACTGTATATCTGCTTGCCTTTCATGACCAATGCCTTTCGTAGGCTTTTTAGTGGGGTACTATACAGTACTATGTGCTGACTCCATGGCTGGCTTCTCACATGCCTTATGCAATAAAGTACTTTTCTTATCTTTTCAGTTGATATCATCCTTTATAGCTACCTAATCAGTTGTTCTCCATAAACATTCTTATTTATTGCATTTTCTCAGGGAACATAGTTGTAAATAGGTTGTTTGATTAATAAAAGTATGATAATTATTACAATCCTTGCCTTGGTACACTGTAGGTTAATAATCAAGTATCAATTTGAAAATTGTTTTCTAATTTATATTTTTCCTAAGAAGCCTTATTTTTGGACATCCTATTAACTTACATTTCATTTTAAAACTCTGTAAACTGGTCTTTTAAAAATTTGGTAGTACAAGAATTGTTTTTAAAAGCAATATACTTACTACTAAAATTGTGATAGAAACAACTGAGAATGAAAGATAATCGCAGTTCCATGACTGCTGTGAATTACAAGGCATAAAATATCAGTAGGCACATGGGAGAAATAAAGACAAGTATCATTAATTGACACAGTTACAGTAAAGAAGTTAACCTCAATTCTCCATTGTAATATAATGATCTATAACATTTTTGAGGAGGTAAAAATCTTCACACTATACACTGCACTTGTTGAATTAATTTTTTTATTTTCAAAATGTTTTAGCATTTCCCCCAAAATCCCAATTTCACTTAATATTGAAAAACATTAAAATAATTTACTGTAATTCTTCTGATTGTTCCTAGTCAAACAACAGACTCTCTTATAGCTCCACAACAGTGAAAATAGATAATAATTGCTTTTTTTCACTTTTCAAATATTTTCTCCCAGATTGCTCTCCATTCCACCACACCTATCTAAATAATTCTTAGGGGGGAAAAAAGGAAAACCAACATGGAGCTTATTGTTCATTCAGATGCCTGGCAAAATGCCAACTGAATTCCTTTGTTCAGATATTATATCATTGCAATTATTTATCTATCAAACAAGTTTACAAGCATAACATTACATTTTAGCTCTCTTTGTGCTCCATAACTGACCTCATTTTTATCTAATAAAATCATACCCTAACCCCAAAGCCATCAGTCCAACGTTAATAAACATTCATACCTAATTCAGCCTTCAAAATGTCTCCACACACCTGGTTCAGTTGTGTTTCAAAAGCCCAGGCTTTCTGTTTTGGACTCTTAGACTGCATTTAAATGGTAAAGAAGGTATTTAAAAGGGCCCTGTCAGCTTGTTTGGTATTATTTTTGATTTGCCTTAAAATTGTTACAATCGAAAGGGAAACTGTAAGATGAACCATGACCCTCCCATCTTTTTGCAATTTATGAGGAAGAGATGAAAATGGTGTAAAAAATTACTACCGTCCTAGAAAGTAGTGAATTTTTAACCTAGCCTTTGTCCAGATAGGAGGCTGTGTTTGTTTACCGAAAACTGTAATCCTGCATCTTTCTGAAAAAGTTAATTATCTAATCATTCCTTCTCAGTTACCTACTTCCTCTAGTGTTCACATATTGTCAGATAGGATTATTCTCTGAAAAAACTACAATTCACAAATTACAGGCAAGAATAACCAGATTCATAACCCTGTATCTCCTGGTGGTCACTTACTCTATCCAGAAGAGTTGGCTCTACGTTTTATATTTTAAAAAAAGAATAACATTAAATTACACAAAATATAGAGATTACCAAAAAGCCATGAATCCAAACCTGAACTTCACACATTTTTAGGAGGGAGGAAAGGACAGCAAACAAACATAAACTAGAATCAACAAATCCTGATTATGTAGAAAAGAAGAAGGAAAGGATGGGGAGGGAGAAGAGACAGAGGAGATGGGGGAGAGGGAGGGGAGATAGAAATGTTACAAAAATTAGAGAAATCATAGAAATGAATGCTCAGAGAAAAGTCAAGACATGGTGTGCCTTCTCTTCTAAGCCAGACCTAGCTGCCTGGAGTCAGTTAAAAATCAAAAACCTCACCTCTTCAACTATACCGGAGCTAAGACAGGAAGTTCAAACAAACAAACACAAAAAGCACGTTAACGTTACCTCAATCACATCCCGTGCTTCGCTATCTAAGTGACCAGCCCACAACAGAGGCTTGGTAATTTGTTAATTTGATTCCTTTAAACTATTATCTAATTTCCCTAACAATTCTTCAAATGTGGACTAAAATTTCTTCGGGGATACATTCTCTGAACCCTCCCCTACCCTCCACAGAAACCAACAATGGAAGTGGGCTTAACACTTAGCAAAGACTTGTTGGGCTTAAAGTAACAAAAAGTCATATAAACATGATCTTTCAAAAAATAAGCAATTTATTTTTCTTATGCAATATCAAGTCCTTGGCTGGACAACCAAGACCTCATATAACTATTCCAGGAAGACCTAATATTGCAGAATTATTTGTCTTCCCGATTGGCAATTTTCATGTGATCGCAGAATGACTGCATAATTCCAGGTATGAAATCTGTTTTCAGACAGAAGAGAAAAATAAAGATAAGGAGGACACCTTCTACAGAAACTTCTTTTTACATCCCATTGACCAGAACTGGGTCATTAGGCCACCCCTAGCTGCAAGCAAAGCTGAAAAATAAAGTATTTTACATGTCTAGTCTCCATTAAATGAAGATAAAAGAGGATTAGACTGGGCATTGAATGTGCCCCCAGATATGTCCTATTTTACCATTATATTATTATACTTATTATTTGGATGAGTCTTGACATGTAACTTTTTTAAAAAATTCTTTAATTTTTGGCTGCGTTGGGTCTTCGTTGCTGCGTGCAGGCTTTCTCTAGTTGCGGCGAGCGGGGGCTACTCTTCGTTGCGGTGTGCGGGCTTCTCATTGTGGTGGCTTCTCTTGTTGCGGAACATGGGCTCTAGGCACGCGGGCTTCAGTAGTTGTGGTGCACGGGTTCAGTAGTTGTGGCGCACGGGCTTAGTTGCTCCGTGGCATGTGGGACTTCCTGGACCAGGGATCAAAACAATGTCTCCTGTGTTGGCAGGTGGATTCTTAACCACTGCGCCACCAGGGAAATCCCATGTAACATTTTTGAGTCTTATCTTTTTTTTCTTATCTGCAAAAGAGTAATGATGTCCACTTCAAATAATTCTTATGACTATTAAATGAAATGTAATCTTAAAGTGCCTGACATATAATACAGGCTCAATATATGTTGGTTTCTTTCCAAAGGTAACTATTCAAAAAGAGATCATGAAACTTTTCATTTAAAATAGTCAATTTTAAAGAAAGATTTCTAAAGCAGAGAAATGTGGAAAAAAAGGAAAAAAATCTAATCTAAAACGTAAGCAACATTCTATGCCAAGTATAAAACTAAGTATTTTATACATTTCATGTGTTGTCTGTAATTTAAAATTGTAATATACCACAGTATGCTTTTCTGGATAGTATGGTTAATGCATAATAAGCTGAAATATGCTTACTTCATAAGCCCTTAAGAATCAAGAAAAACACAACTCATATTTGCAGATTCTCTATTAACATTTAGGGGGTTGAATATAACAATGACAAAATATTTTCTTTTTCCATTGTTACATCTTCATTTCAGTTGTTGAAAGCTGTGCCATGTCCCTTTGGGAAGAGAAGAAATTCTAAGTAGCACATGATGACACAGTGTTTCAGAAAAGAAAAATCGCTTCCTGAAAATACATCACGAAATCAATATATTTCCACAAGTGACCAGCTTAATCACCCAACCCTCCAGTCAAAACAATTCCAATTGAAATGCCGTACTGCCTCTCTGTCTTCAAAACTCAGAGTCTGCTCAACAATGCATTGACCATTTTATAGAAGTAAGTAGATCTGGAGAGCTATGTATTGACTTGAAAGGAGAGCACTGCAAGTCCAGCCAGAAGGCTGCAATGCCTGTGCTTAGAAGTAATCAATTTAAAAAAAAATTGTGTTCATAGTTCTATCTATTTATTTCTCTCAGATGTATTATGGTGATCCTTTACATTCCAAGAGTGGCATAAATATAACAAGAATACATTTTCTACTAGATAATGGGTGCTATCTGGCTTTACAAAATACCCTCAAAGTTACAATTTAGTGGTCTGTCAAAAATAAAAAAGAAACCTTTTTCTACTATGCTAGGTGCCAAGAAAACACCGTGAATTTTAAAGAAAGATAATATGTATGAAATATTTAAAGTTCTTTTTCAAATATCTCTTACTCAAGATTTCTTTCATTGTGTTCTAAGAAACTACTTATTAGAAACAGAAAACACCACTTTCCCATTTTTTTCTTTCTCAGAAAAAAGTGAAATAACAATGGGATTAATTTAGCTAAAAGTAAAATATCACAATCTGCCTGTCCACTTGGTAAAACAGCAATACACGTCATTCTCTCTATGAGGGACAGACTCCTACCTTTTCCATATGAAAAAGACTTGTTCTTATTTCTGAAATTGGTCCAGAACCACCATGTGGGTATTTTAGGTGGAAGACTCCCATCTAGGAGAGTGATGGATGGCCCACAATACCCTGTTTGGAGCTTCTGTTCTAATAAAGGAGATGACTGAGACAGTAACTATTGTTCCTTTATCAGAGCTGTGTCTCTGCATTCTGTCACATACTTCTGTGTTATCATGTACTGCCTACCCAACTGAGTCTATTATTCTATCTATTTTAAATTAAGCCACAAAGTTTGTGGGTCTCTAAGTCAAGGATTAAGACCCAAACAAATGTACAAATAATAATAATTGCTTCTTTTAGTAATTCCTTGTATTTGGTTTATATTCAGTTTATACATTTCATTGGGGGTTAAGCTCTTCATTTTAAATTCTTCACATCTCTGCACTAAATTAATGTAGACAAGTTGTTCAGTGATAACAGCATACATTACTTTTATTACAGATGTCAGCTCTGACATGCTCCCCGCTTCTGACCTCAGACACGTTAGTTAACCTCTCTATGTTTCAGTCTCTTCAATAGTAAAAATGGAGATAACAAGAGCATCAGCCTTATAAGAGATAATATTACATAGCATTATATTTGATACCTTATGTTACAGCTCTTAGTAGGAGAAGAGTCGTTAAAATTTTTCCTGCCATCAGAAGGAAAAAGAGCAAGGACTCTCCTCAAGAAAAGAGAGCAGTTATATCAACAGCAGAGAAGTTTCATATATCAGAACTATTTACATCTAGTATAGATAGAGTGAGATTTATAAAGGTAATTAGAGCAACAGTCAAGACTGGACAGATATTTGAGAATGAAATTGTGTTGGACTTAATTTGGATTTGAGCCCGTATCCAAGTAACAGTGGATTTAAGTAGAGACCATTTCTGTGATGGAAAAAGATGTCTTAATGTATAAGGTAAAGTAGAAGCCCATAAGAATGGAATCAGGGGCAGCCGATTGTTAAACCTTTTCGATAGTACAGACAAAGGATAATTAAATTGTTTACTAAAGCATAGGGAATGAGGTTGGAAATGGAAGTGGGAGGAGAGATTTTCAAAAGTAGAATTTATAGGACTACATGGCGGGTTTGATGTGGGACATGAGGGAAACAAAGGAATATCGGGATATATGGGCCTCCCACCTGGGAGAAATTTGTGCTGGAAGTTCAGATTTGGGGAAAAAATCTGGACGAGATTATTAGAGCTGCCGAGATCCACCAGAGTATACAGAGTGAGGCAAGAAGGCCAAACAACAATGCTAAGAGGATAGAATTACCTTGACCCTGTTTCTATTGTTAGATATTTGTCTAATAATCCATGGTCAACAGAAAAAACTGTATTAGAATCAATAATAAATAAAAATTAAACAATAAATAAACAGTTTGACACACTCCATTAACAAAGCCAAGGGAAAACTCCTGGGTTAGACATTTATAGGATTGTCTGCTTAACTTTCCCCTTCTCCTAGAGATTTATCCTCACTTCCTAACTATGCAGCAGTACTGTGATATTTGCCTTGTTCCTTTGTTACAGTTGACTAGTCCAGAGAAGTTACCTTACCTGAGACACTTACCTCAGTGTCAGGTACACTTTAAATGTTCAGTTTATTACTCTGTAGGAATTCAGGAAATTAAAAAAATACAACTATTGGTAGCCAAACAGTATAAAGGACAGTTCTTAAAATTAGAAATTATAAGGATATAGGGACTTGTTCAGACAGCATGTTATCTGTAGATTTGGGACTTTAAAAGGAATTGTAGAGGAAGACAAGGATGAAAGAACTGAGTGCTTTTCCTAGCTCTCTTCACCCAGAAAAGAGGAGAATGCAGTTGAGGAAAAACCTAGATGAAGTATAAGGATCTCAGAAGAACTGGTGTGGTACAAGTTCTGAAACAGAGCACAAAGAATCTGCCTCATCAGGAAATAATAGAAATTGTTTTTGTTTAAGACGCAAAGCTTTCAAGCAATGGTAACTTAACAGACAAACAACAAAAAAAGATAGGTGAGCCACCACAAATCAGGCTTCAGAAAGCACAGGAAAACTTGGAGGACGGAAAGAAATTAGAATGACGATTTAAGCTGAGAGAAGTCAAGTTAAACTAAATATTTTATAACTGTCATAATATGTACATGCAGATATGTGTACATACTAAATATAGCTGTGATTAAATACTAAAAATATTTAAAAATTATTAAAATAGCCAACAAAATATTTTTTCTTTGACAAAAACATTTGAAGTCTCTACAGGGAACTTAGTTAATTTTTTTTTTTTTTTTTGCGGTACGCAGGCCTCTCACTGTTGTGGCCTCTCCCGTTGCGGAGCACAGGCTCCAGACGCACAGGCTCAGCGGCCATGGCTCACGGGCCTAGCTGCTCCGCGGCATGTGGGATCTTCCCGGACCGGGGCACGAACCCGTGTCCCCTGCATCATCAGGTGGACTCTCAACCACTGCGCCACCAGGGAAGCCCTAATTTTCATTTTATCAGTGGTTATTTAATGTTCTATAATTCTAAAAATGTTTTTCTGTTCTTCTCCCATTAGTTATACTATCATTTTGCTTTTGATGTTTGGAAATATTGTATTGAATTTGATTTTAAAAATCTCAAATGAAAAGAAAATAAAATATTTGAGTTACATTTGTTAAGTATTCTAAAGAGAAAACACAAAGCTATTTTATAAAAAAATTAATTAATGGAATTCTACTCAGAGTCTTATAGTAAGGTAGATAATCTTTTCTAGAGGTCAGATATAGAAGTTGAAAGCTTTTCCCCATAATTCTTCATTGGGAGAAGTACTTAATATTTATAGCACGAGCATCCCAAAACCTTCCACATGAGCCTAGTATACATCTAATCAAGAGAAATGCCAACAGTCAAGGTAAATTCAATGTGCTTTACTTCCTGATTTACTCTCTTTGTATCCCTGCAGAAAGACTGCAACCTTGTATGGGTATTAGAATTTATATTTATCATAGAAATAGTTTTGAATAGAGAATGAATACCATCTGTCTGTTCTGCTTGGCCTGTTGTGGGCCAGTATAAAATATACAGGAAAAGAATTTACTAAAAGGCAGTTGACAATGCATCAAATGCTAGATGGAGACAAAGAAGAGGAAATCGATGGCAGTTACAAACTTTGTAATAACATTATTTTTGAGCTACACAAAGGAGATGGAGGAGACAGAGAGAAATTATGAATCTACATGTGCAAGAGGTCATGTTAAATGTATTCCAGATATTTTCATGTCCTCTGCTTAGCGAATAATTGCCTCAAAGATAAGTTAAAAGGAAGAAAATAAATGTTATGATGTTGTGCCCTATATACTCTAAAGTGAAATCAGATTTTTAAAATAAATTGAAAATCATCACTTTCTATTAAAAAATAATCACAACTGCAAAATACTCCTATGGGGGTGTTATACGCTAGAGACTTCCATAAGTGACCATTCACATAGCTTACAATGTTAATGGGACCCCTAGAAATTGGCAATAACCAGGTGAAAATGCTATTTTCATTATTATTCTAGAATCCCCAATACCTTATATTTAATATTAGAATGATAGAAGACCACTTGGAAACAGATGGAAACCCTCACCTTGAGTTCATGTAATTTTACTTGTTAAAGGGTCAAAGAATAGCAAGACCTATCAATTATATGATTTGAAATTTTAAGAATGTACTTTTCGGGCTTCCCTGGTGGCACAGTGGTTGAGAATCCGCCTGCCGATGCAGGGGACACGGGTTCGTGCCCTGGTCTGGGAAGATTCCACATGCCGCGGAGAGGCTGGGCCCGTGAGCCATGGCCGCTGAGAAGGGCCCGCGTACCACAAAAAAAAAAAAAAAAAAAAAAAAAAGAATGTACTTTTCTATTTTAATGATACCAGGATACTTTGTTGAAAAGTTAGAAGCACAATATGGGTAATCCTTTAAGCAATGATAACATGCCTGCTCTCTATATAAAATAATCCATCTCTATTGATCTTTTGCCTTAATATTCTCTAAACCCAATTTCAAAACCCACTAAAGCACAACTTTCATATCATAAGGTATTCAGAACTTCACTAAGTCTAAGATTTTTTTTCTCCTTATATTTCAACACACACACACAGAATTTAGACACAGATTAGCATTCTTATCTTATGGGGAAGTTTATCTTCCTTAGAATTGTCAAAATATAAAAATTGCACTTACCGCCAACTTCAGTGATTTAAGTACTTTTATTAGTAATTTGTGAGTATTTAATAAAATAATTGTAGCAATATATATTAAAAAAAAACAAAGCTGTCGGTGGATATACATCATTCTAATATGGCACCAGTGAAAAAGAAGGTGGGTTAGCTTATTTTGTCTTGGGAAGTTAAAGGGGTAAGTTAATTTATGCCAACAAAGAAAAATCAATAGCACATTGTGCACAAAAGGAGAATCAATCATTATCTCTATGGCCTCTATATTCATTATGACATGAATTTATTGAGGAAAACATTGCATTCAAGTATGAATTGAGTTTGCCTCAACAAGTCACTAAGCTCATCGAAGGCATAATCAAGGCCTTTGCATCAGAATCTTTTACTGACACCCAACATTAACATAGCAACCAGCAAAAAAATGAATAATGAATAAGTATATTTGTTTGGCTTCAGCAGCATTTTGAGAACCATAAATCTTATATTTCAAATGCCACAATAATAGACATTTCCTTCTGGTGTGTCTTCATACATTAATTCAAATTTTATCAAAAGTTCCCTGCAAAATGGCTCTAGTATACCAGGAACTCACGGTTATTTTTGTTACTTTCTAATAAATATATATACAGTTACTTGTGCCCATTCCTCATTTTTGTTTTGTTTTTGTGTTTGTTTTTGTTTTGCAGTCATTCTTTCTCTGAAATAGTTTCCCACCACTATAGTAACACTTACTAATCAGAAATGTTTCACTTTCTTAAAAGCAAATTTTATGTATTTTTCTTCATAATTCAATTAACATATTACTACATAAAAGAAAGTGGTGTACTGTGAAAATACAATTCCTGAATGAACAAAGTGTTTTCTAATATTAAATATACCGAGAATAAAAGCTCTTTGAAGAAAAATAATATGTCTGCTATGTGCTTTCATGTCTTCTGTGTAACTTTTATTTCCTGGGTCATATATAACAGTGGAGAAATCAAGATTCCCGTTAAAGTCCATGATCTTTTAGCTCAAAGAGAAGCTTAAAGTCACTTGGTCAAAGCAAGTTCACCCGTGTCTTCATGGAGCTAATAACCATTTGAATGTTGAAAAAGTGTGTAAACCTCCCCCCTCCACAGGCTTTTCCTTCCCTGTTAGTCCTATGACAACAAGCTGAACTAACCAGCTACTGCCACTGCAGCATCAACAATGTCGTTCTGAGCCTCTCCTGTCCTGACTAAGCTAATGTGGCTTCGAATTGCTCTGCCAACCCATCCTGATTTCCAAGTCCTGTTCCAGCTCTCTGATAGCAACACAGTCACCTCTGCACCAATCTGGTTTCCAGGAGGGAAGGTGAGTTACTGTTTCCACTGATTTGAAGAATACTCTGCTGCCATATGGGGAACTGACTTGATCTCAGAATGAGTGTTGACACCCAAAATAGTTTTTTTTTAAACGGTGTTCATGGCTATAATAGTTTCAAAGAAGGTGTAGAGTGGGTCCTGAGGTCAGAAGAGGGTATGCAGAATTGTACATGTGCTCACACACGCATACATGGTTATGGAGCAGACAGAACACTTTTAGTTAATAGTGTGGACCATAAAGCGCAAAACAGAAATTCCAGCACAGATGATGTAGGACCAGATCGACTTGAGACACAAAAGAAAAGCTAGGCTGGAACCATGCATCTCCTTAGCTGTGGTGTTAAGGACCAGCCCTTAGGAAGAACTGGATACCCCAACACAAGTAACTCTACCCAGTTACTGAAGTTTTGATTCTGGTGCCCAGAATAGGCAAAATGAGAAAAGGATTTTCCTTTACATTTCCTTTTTCCTATAAGACTTCTACTATAAGGACAAGTGGGTACCATTCTGCTGCTGGGCCTTCCTCTCCAGCTCTGCCCTGGCCACCCTGTTCCCACTAGGGCTCTGTGACTGCAACTGACTCCCAGTACCCCCTAGGGCTCCAGTGTCCTTTGTGACCCAATGCCTGAGAGTCCCTGCTTCAGGCCTACTTCCAATGTGCTCAGAACTGCGATTCCTTCCATCATCCCAGGTCATCTACTAGTGATATAATGCAATAACTAAAATGAGAAAAGAATCTTTGAAATCAAAGAAGCCACTTGTTAAATACACCATTGGGGGAAAATTATTTCATATCACTGAAGCTCAGTTATCATGAGAAAAAAAAATTTTATAATGATTAATGCAATAACATACATAAACAATTTAACTCGTTGAAATTATTCACTATTTGTTAACTCTTATAATTAGCATTATCATATAAGGCCAAGTTAATTAATTTTATATTCCTATCCAGGTCTCTTAGACAATGATGTCTTCCCATTATACCAGCTGATGCTGGCTATGTAGGCTAGGTATCTGTATAAAAATAATGCAGCTGTTTGGTATATATCCCAGAACTACTTCTGTATCAAAATCACCTAGTGTAGAATTCTACCACAGTTTATTTTAGAAAGCTTCAAAGGTACTTTTAAAGGGCAACCAAGGTTAGGAACTTCTTTTTTTAGATATGATGTTATACAAAAGTTTACTGAGTTCAAGAATTAAACACAGAATGAAATGAAATTCTCCAGATGTGGCACAAGTAAGAATGTCCCCTTCTGACATTTAAATAGTCTATTTATGTTAATGCAGCCTATTTTGTGGATAATTAAGAGCATCTTACTGTTTTTCCTTGTGAAGCTTTTTTTTTTAATTGTCTTTATAAATCTCGGTTTGTCCTGTTGATTTTGTTGTTTTACCAAAATTCAGGCCTTGACATATTTTTCTCTATTGTATATTCTGTTGGTATTTCCTGGAAATGCTCTGGAGATAAATCACGATTCTCAAGTGTATTGTTTGGTTCTTTCATTTAGCACATTTATGGATAAATTTGATAACTGGACCATTTGTTTCTTCATCAAAATTGCTAACGATCATGTTTAATCAGAATAGAGCGCAGAGTACATAGAAGGAGATGGATGATACAGTATCTCATTACTCCACCAGCACCTCTCAGGCCTCAAAACACCTAAAACATTCTTCTTTAGAATTTAAGCATAATTTATTTACAAGGGTGAATGGAAAAATCCAAATGTACATTTTTTTCAGTTATGGTCATAAATTCTTATAAAGGTTGACAAATGCTATTATTCAGCAAGTGGAGTTAAAAGACATTGATATGGAAATGCCCAGAGAACTATATCTTGGTTCAAAAACATTTAAAAATGTAAATGATAATAATATATTCAAGTAAGATCTATTGAAGACTAGCACACGCCACTTGCTCATTGAGGTCCCTGGAAATTCCAGTATAGAGGAAAGGAAATAGATAAAATTTCTATTCGTGGAACTGTACAGCAAATCACCTTACAGATTAAAGACTGATTGCAAAAGCAAATGAAAGAAGTAAATAAATGACTTACTGAAGGTTGCATACTTAAATAGTGGCAAAATTAAAACTAGAACCCAGATCTACTGACTCTTAGTCAATATTTTTTTCACTACACTAGTGGTCAAACAAATCTTAATGGGTCTATGACAGCAAGCAAATCAGAGATAAAAATCTACAGCCGGGCTTCCCTGGTGGCGCAGTGGTTTAGAGTCCGCCTGATGATGCAGGGGACACGGGTTCGTGCTCCGGTTCGGGAAGATCCCACATGCCGCGGAGCGGCTGGGCCCGTGAGCCATGGCCGCTGAGCCTGCGCATCCGGAGCCTGTGCTCCGCAACAGGAGAGGCCACAACAGTGAGAGGCCCGCATACCGCAAAAAAAAAAAAAAAAAAAATCTACAGCCAAGTATTCATTTGCTAATATTTGATGGTGTCCCAATATATGTTATACCTACTTTCATTTATAATCCAACTTCATTTAAATTTCTATCTTAGAGATACACAGAATCATAGGAGAAAATCATGTATGTTATTACATTTGCAAATACTATAACAAGAAGCTATAATTAGGATAAGACCGATCCTCTTAATCGTCCACATGAATAAAATGTAAACACCTACCTTCCTGACTTGCTTTATAAACAGATGCAATTTAGAGAGTGTTTTTTGGAAAGTCTCTTTGCAGTAAGATTAACAAATACCTTTGCTTGAGAACACATGTATGGTATAGCATTGAAATATAAATCAATTATTTTCGACCTAACACTAGCCAGAAGCTGTACTACTAATTAACAAGATGAACTCCGGGATCTCTTTGCTACTGATCATTAAACAGTTCATCACAAATGTTAAAAAGTCCCAGGATAAGCAAACTCTATAGCATTGCTATTTAGAGAAGAAGGCAGATGTCCATCTGGTTGGGATTATTAAAAATTCAAGTATGAACGAAACCAAGAATATGTTCCTGGGGAGATACATTGTCACATGCATTCACAGAAGGGATGCACTGACATTTAGCAGAATGATATCTCAGTGTCATAAAATAAGTTAGTGCAATAAGCTCATGGTCACTTAGAGCAGCTGTGATGCCTCAAACACATAAGAGGATGCAACTGTGAATGCAGTTACGTATCTCACCTCTTGTACGGATGTCAGCTAAAGCAAGGACAGATGAAAGTCCTCAGCCTTCTCTTAGTGCCTTGAACAATATTCCCTAACATGTTAAATTTAAACTACTAATCTCCAATTTTTCAGAGAAGACTATGTAGCCATTTTATTTTAAATAGAGAGCTACATTAAAAACAAGCAAGTAAACAACCAAAATCATGTCATAACTGTAAAGGTGAGGTAGCTGGGCTGCTGCTCCTGAAAAGGAAGTATTTCACTCTTCTTAGTGTCAGGTTTCTCAGGCAGCTAAGAAGTAGGCAAGGCTATTCTCAAAGCCAAGTATGCGTTTTAGGTCCATTGCAAGTGTTCTAAGGAAAGAGTCACATCAACACCTGATTTCAGGTGGAAGTTCTACCTGACATAGTTGAGGACACAACCAAAATAGGCCTAGAGAGCTAAGGGACCCCCAGTTCAGTTCACTGGAAGGGTAGGGGAAGAGCAGGGAGGCCACTGGCCTTTTCTAGCTCTCTGCATATTTCACTTTCTCAGAGCTTTGCCTACAAATCTAATTCATAAGCCTACCAAGCCAAGCCTCTTATTTATCTTCTATCATTAACATTTGTTTCTTTCCATCCACCTGCAATGCTCACCATTCCTCTATGTACCTGAATTCTCCTCATTATTCAAAGGTTTATTTCAAAATATACCTACTCTCAAAACTTACTCTAAATTCTATGACCATATTGCTCTCGCCACTCAAGCCACAAACATAATTTCAACATGTCACTTATTTGGCATTTGTATTGTTATTGGTGTATTTATGTATGGGTCATTCTTTTCCAATCAGGCATATGGTCTGTGACATATGAAGCTATGTTTCATGTTGCTTTTTTTCACTCCAGTGTGCTTATACTTTATTGTACAAGGGAAGAAAATCTCTCTTATTGTAAGAGTTCAATGAAACTTTGTAAGCTGACCTAGAGTATAACTACTCTATTTAAGCCATTCTTGCTGACAAACCTATTCCCAGTTCCAAATAATACCATATAAATGAATTTAGGGAATGAAGTCAATACATAGGTTAGGAATTGTATGTATTTTCTCAATACATGAAAACAAGCTGAAAACCTAAAAAGCACATACTATCTTATTTTAAAAGTTTAAAATTAAATAGGAAGCTAAGCTTTTCTTAACTCATTCTAGCTCCATTTACCCTGCAAATATAGAGTTAGCATTTTGATCAATAATTCTTGATCAAAATTGGGACTTCCCTGGTGGTCCAGTGGCTAAGACGCCATGCTCCCAATGCAGGGGGCCCGGGTTTGATCCCTGGTCAGGGAACTAGATCCCACATGTCACAACGAAAGATTCTGCATGCTACAACTAAGACCTGGCATGGCCAAATAAATAGATAAATATTGGAAAAAAAAGAATTCTGAAAATGTATTCCCGTCAATTCCTTGGGCAAAGCAACTTCAGGTTTTTCCAACACACATGTTGTGTGTGAACCTGCCTCACCTAGAAAAAATTGTAGAAGATATCACTATACATTTTCCAGTTTATCAATGTAATGGGAAAATGAACATGTCAGCTGTAGGAATACTGTAATAATTTTAAAATATCCAACTTAAGTGTAGGTACAATATCAAATACTACAGCTTTAACTGTAACCGTTGGCAATATTTCTTGGGTCTGTATTTACTTTCACCAGAAAAAATTTTTTCTCTGTCTACCATGTTTATCGCATCCTAATTCTGTTATTGTAAGCCATATACAATGCTGAACTAGTTATCACCCCAACTTAAACATTGTTTAACCACTCCAAAGATATATATCATGAAACAAAAACAAAAATTGTCAAAATTAAGCACTGCAGTGGCTTGCACAGTGCTGCCGTGGTAAGGCACGTTTACTGTGATTATCCACACAGAGCATCAGAGAGGATTATGGATTGGTTAAATGCACTCCCACTCTTACTTGATAATCTAACACTACAGCTCACCATTAAGCAAAGGAAGTCTTTAATACATTAACAACAGTCAGTCTAAAGTACCCCACAGAGAAAATACTATAGAACACTGCAGTTATCTTAAACATGTACACAACACCATCAGATGCTGAGTATTTTTAAATGTGAATCTGTTACGTCTGTCTTAGGGATTGTTACAATAAACATGTCTAAATCACTACAGTTTAGAGAGTTATCATTGATTAATCATAATTTTGCAACACCATAAAAACTATCTAACATAATGTGAGCAAATCCTATCCTTCTTTGTCTGGAAACCCTCCAAAATTCTGTAAATATTACGAAAATGTTGAATGGATCTCCTGTGAAAAAAGGGTCTCTACGCTTCTCATCTGTCCTTTCTCAGTATAAAAGTAAATTTTAAAAGTTTCTAAATGATATTTCAGACAGGATGATCAGGTTAATTTTTTCCCCAAAATGGGAGATGATGCTTCCAGCAATCTTTTAGTTAAAAAAAAAAAAAGAAAAATCTAAATGTCTGCACTCAGTGCCTTTGCTCCTCCCACTCATTCACTCCATACCTTGCTCCAACCTGGCTGCCCTACCATTACTATCACCAGAGTTTTCTCAGGGCACCAGCAATCTCCATTGCCAAGCTGTGAACTCTTTCTTTTGTTTAGCCTACTGACTGCTTAGCAACACTCAACACAGTTAACAACTCTCTCCTTTTTGAAAACCTCCTCTTTCGGAACCCTCTTGAATTTTCTGTTACCACTAACCAATTCCTTTTAGTCTCCTATGCTCAGTAATCCTCCTCAACCAGACTTCTATAATGTGTTACTCAGAATCAATTCCCCGCCTTGCTCTACTCTGTCGTCTACCTCCCACTGTGATGAAACTTGCGCAAATCTGTACTACTCACTATTATATACCCCATGCCTACAATAATATCTACTCCATAAAAGATGCTCAGTAGATATGTAGCATGATTAGATTAATCCATCCCCATGGATTTAAAGATCATCTTTATTCTAAGGGCTGCCAGATGTATATTTCAAGGCTGGATCTCTGTGAGCTGCAGGCTTACAAATGCACACACTTACTTGATCTATCCCTTAAATGTCACAAACTTTTAAACTTAATAAGTATAAAACATGAATTCTTGATTCGGCTCAACAAGTGACCCCCAATTTTCTCCTATCTGAGAAAATGGCGTAACCATCTATTCTGCTGCTAGGTCTGGAAATTACTGTGTATCATCTTTGAAATCTATCATTTGCTCAACCTCGTGTCTAATACCTTAGATGATTCTGTCAATTTAACCTGCAAAATTAATGTACATTTATCCACTGGTGTCCATAGTCATTGTTACTACCTAACTCTGGCTTTCAGCATCTCTTGTCTGGACTATTACATAGTCTCCTAATTTTTCAATACAAAGAAAAGGGGAGAGGAAGCCAACTTAAGATGATAGGCCTGAAAGTCCCCAAGGAATTCTGGGCCAAAATACAAATCTGAAGTAAAGAATTTAAGCCAATCTGATCTTGATTCCTTACCCCCATCTCCCCACTTCCTGGACCAAACTCACTCTCATGATGCTGCCAATCTGTTTCTACTTAATAACAAAAAGTTTATTTAAAAATGTGTATCTGATTATATGAATCCCACACTTGAAATTTTTATGGGATTGTCATTGCACATAGAATAAAATCCTTATTTATTACTATGCTTGAAAGGTATATCAATGCCTGGACTACAGTCTCTTCTATTTCCCACTCTTCCTGCTATATACCAAGTCCCTGAGACTCTGTTTTGTCTTTTGTTTTTTGTCTTTTTTTTTTAACTGCCAAAGTTCTTTCTCATCTTTGGAGCTTTGTATGTTTGTTCCCTCTATTAACATCACTCTTTCCACATCTGCCTAACCTGCTACTTCTCATCATTTCTCGGTTTCAGTTTACATATGCCTCAAAGACGCTTTTCCTGACCATTTTTAAAATAGGTCATCTTTGGTTTTTCTGTCTCTGTGTGTTCCTTAGTAGCATGTATCAGGTTAAACTTTGTTTGTAGTAATTTTTTTTTTCAGTTTTATTGAAGTAGAGCTGACAAATAAAATTGTAACACTCAAAATACATGACATGATGATTTGATATACACCTACACTGTGAAAGATATACACATTGTGATATACATCTACATTGTGTTTACCCATGAGGTAAGCAAAAGGGTCTGGTTTTTCACTATTGTAGGGTATTTGGCAAATAGTTACATAATATTTTTGGAATGAATACATAATGTATATATTTAAGCATTGTATAGTAAAATGGGTATGTAAACCCAGTTATTTTTAGGAAGTAACCTTATGGTCTTTATCAATAACAACAATAATAAACATTATGTGCATTTCCAAGAAGAGACGGACCCAGCATGTACAATCACAATTCTGAAAATCCAACTGAGAAGTGCAGATCATCACCCTCTTCCAAATGGTGCCTGGATGAGGTTTATTAATGTGTGTTTAGTAACTGTTCATTAGTAAATAGTAGGTACTCAGTAAGTGTGTGTTTGAGTCATTAAAGAAAATAATTAGCAGAACAGATTTCTCATGTCCTTTTTTTTTTTTTTGACTGTGCTGTTAATTGTTCCCAGAATCTGTCTGGCTCCTAGAATGCAGAAGCTTCATTCCTGGCGGGCCTCCTCAAGCCTCTGTAGTCAGCTTATAATTTGAACTCAAGAAAATGCGTGATTTAATATGCAAATGTTTTAGGTAAGTCCAACATTATAGTTAGCACATGTCAGTTCAGGGGTAAAGAGCTAAACCCAAAAGCGCACAGGGGATTTAAAAAGGTGATGGTTTGACTAAGTCTATCCTGGTCACCTCAACTCTTATCTCCTTCTCCTCAGTTACTACCTCTGGCTGTAGACAGCAGGTAGGCAAGGCCAAGGGGATGCAAGTGAGGCCCCAGCTCCATGGAATCCTGACTGATAAATAAATGGAAGAGAAATGTCTCCCCAGGAAGTCTGCCAAGAGCTCTTTAGGAAGAGGGTTGGATCCTCAGAGACCTGTGGCCTCCCCTACTGTCACCCTGTGAAAAGGCAATGTTTGTTCCCTCACCTGTGCTTTGCCTCACTTCTCCCCAAAGAGCTGAAGAAATTGACCTGGGTGTTCTCTACCTCCTACTTCTAAGCCTGAAGAGTGTGAAAAGACCAGGGAACAGAGAGGTTTCCACATGCAGAATCCCTAGGAGACTGAGAGGTTCTTCTTGCTACAGGGCCAGGTCACAGGAACAGAGTTTAGCCACCACAGCACTGCTGAGAGGGTATATTCCAGAAACCGGAGATGAGCTGCCATTTCTGACAAAGTTAAACAATAATATACCAATGGGTGGTAGACATCAGGGAAAAAAAGAAAAGGCAGTGCACTCAGAACTAGCCCTATCATAGAGAAGGATAAAACCTGAAAAGAAATAGTAAGAATATTAAGAAGATTCAAGGACTGCACCAAATATAGAATTTTTGGAACTAAAAAGCACACTTTTTCAAATATAATGAAATTAGTGATTTTATTGACTGAATAGAGTATGATATTAATTACCAAAGTGATGGCCTGATAAATGAGCAGAAATTATAAAAGATGTGGAGAATGAATTTGTGAGGCTAAATATTAGAATCATGAAAATTTAGAGGAAATAAAAAGGAACAGAAGGAAGAGAGGCAATAATTAAACTAATAAAGGAATGAAAAAATGCCCTGAGTTGTAGAAGAACCTGGGACTGCAGATAGGCTCAATACATTCTGGACAGAATCTATGCGAAAAGGCACTCACCAAGGCATAACTTAGTACAGACAAGGAGAAACCTCTTACAAACTCTCAAGCCAAAAGAATGAGTTACTTAGAATGGAAAAAAAAAAAAAAAAAAAAGAGAGAGAGAGAGAATGTCATTGGGCTCTCACCACCTCAGCGGACCACTGAGAAAAAAAAAGGAGTTTAAACTAAGAATTCTGTATTCATCCAAGACAGCATTTCCCTGTCAGGTAAATGTGGATACACAAAGGAGTAAAGAATATAACACTCATATGCCACTTCCAAAGAAACTATTTAAGAAAATACTCTTTCCAGACAGTAATAATTCAGAATGGAATTTTCAAAATAGGAAATGATGGGAAGGAAAATAAATAGTATTATCAATAAACATAGATTTGATAGGTGATACATAGATAGATATGGATATGATTAATAATCTATGTATACGATTTATAAATACTAATTAAGAATTTTTGAAATAGGGAGAAAACAATATAGGAAGAAACTAATTATAATCTAGAACAAAAATTCTAAAATGTCTCAGCAAGATCTTTGATAGTGGCAAGCAGAAGAGGGAGAGGTAAAAGTATTTTGCGACTTCATGGAAAGAAGCAGTAAGGAAATGGAATCTATGAGTAGGTGGAAAGGGCATTATTTTAATAGGTTAGTAAACTGTGTGTTTGACTATGAGTACCAGAAAGGAGAATATAATCAGAGATAAAATGAAAAAGTAAAATAAAACTTCCAAAGTGACAAGAGGGGTGAAGGGAATGAATAACAATTTGATCACTTCACCAAAAGTTGGCTAAAGGAAAAAAATAAGAAATAAGAAAAATAAATAATGAACATTTAAAAATTAGTGAAAAATAAAAGCAGTTTTATTATTTATTGCATTACGTTAAAAATAGACTGAAATTTCCCATTAAAAACCAAGTACAGGGCTTCCCTGGTGGCGCAGTGGTTGAGAGTCTACCTGCCGATGCAGGGGACATGGGTTCGTGCCCCGGTCCGGGAGGATCGCACATGCCGCGGAGCGGCTGGGCCAGTGAGCCATGGCCGCTGAGCCTGCGCGTCCGGAGCCTGTGCTCCGCAACGGGAGAGGCTGCAACAGTGAGAGGCCCGCGTACCGCAAAAAAAAAAAAAAAAAAAAAACCAAGTACATTCATATTGGCATAAAAAACATAACATAGCTTTATGCCATTTCCAAGTAACACATTTAAAAGAGAAATAAAAAGGCATGAGAAAAAAGTAGTTGAACAGATAAAAATTTAATGAGACAAAAAGAAGGACAAGCAATACTAAGAAGAGGAGGATAAAAAATATAAAGAGTGTAACAGGATACAGAATAAAGAGGAAAATATATGTATATATACGTATACTCACATGCATATGTTTGTATATAAATATATATACACACACGTATATATATTTATATACACAAACAGTCTTAGAGATCTCAGGTGCCATGTGGGGTGGTTAAAAATGATGACATTGACAACAAATGTATATACCTCTCTAAACCTTCCTTAGGTTGATAGAATTTAGGCCTATCTATTACTGCTTAAGGGATCAGAGCCATATTAGCAAAAATATTAGGTTACTAATCTAAATCATATGTTTTAAATAGCCACACGGTATCAAAAGGTGAAAATCTTCCAAAGAGACAATTCTGAGATTTGTATTATGCCACACTGTAATTTTTTCAGGATTTTAGGTTCAAACTCTGTTCATTTTTGACATACCACATTAACATGAGATAAAGTATTAACTAATTTACATTCTAATGTACTTCTGGTAGAAGAAATTAACTATATTTCAAGTAGCCAAAAAATTACTAAGTATAGAATGCTGGAGATTATCAAAATTCAAAGATTTCCAGTAATGTTAACTCAGCCATGTTAAACATAGTGTACATTTCATGTCTATCATTTAAGTACCACTTAATGTCTATATTGACAAGTTACTGTAGAAATGGTTGTAAAATTTGGAAAACAGAGCTATTTAAGCTTCAAAACAAATAAATACACAGGTTACACAAGTATATTAGTAAGCTTCCTGTTTAAAAAATGACAATATTTTGAGGAAAAAAAGAGAACTGAGAATAGTAACATTTAAAGGAATTCTCATTCTTAATAGAATACCTCACCAGGATTTGTAATTTTCCTAATCAAAAATTTGTAAACAGAAGCCAGCAATATCTATTTTCCTCTTGCAGTCATTGATCTCAAATTTAAAAGGTGATGTTGTAACAGGAATTGTTTACTTTCCTCAGTACCACCTGTTTCTTACATACTGAACAGACTTTTAAAATTTCAATTATAACTAATTTAGCCTACGTTTATTAACTTAAGCTAAAATTTATTAGTTTTTCCATTGTTAAGTATCATAACCTTTTTCCTGGCATTCCTCTTAGCCTTGTCCCATTTAAGTTCCTATACCTGGATGCTGTGGTTATTTCCATTAATTTTTCAAAAAACTTTCATGAAGAGCATTCTGCAGAACAGTTTTAGCTCCAGCAAAATATATATATAGATACTATATAAGTTGACTAGAGACTTTCTTCTCCTCTTCTTTTCACCATAACTCACTACAACACATACCACTGGAGAATTATTTCTCCATATAAAGTGAAATGGTAAAAAAAAAAAAAAAAAAAATGTAAAAGTTGATTGTTTCAAAAGGGTAACATGTAGATTCTGAGAGAAAATGTTTTCTTAAGGTTAGTAAGATCTTTTCAGACAATATGTTTGTCTTTTTCCTTATTAAAAATCATAAATAATAAGTATACATTTGAAAACTTGTAAGGGAAAAAACACAAATAACATTGTAACTAATCCCAGGACCCAGAAATAACCATTACTAATATTTTGGCACATATAAATTGGTGGTTACCAGGGGTTAGGGGTAGAAGGTAATGGGGATTAACTGATTAATGGGTGCAGGGCTTTCTTTGGGGTGACAAAATGTTTTGGAACTAGATAGATGTGATGGTTGCACAACATTGTAAACATAGTAAATGCCACTTAATTGTTCACCTTAAAATGTTTCATTTGATCTTATATGAATTTCCCCTCAATTTGAAAAAAATAGGAGGACACTAGGCTTTGAGAGGTAATGTTTTTTACCTAAAAGTATGAAAGAGGTTAAGTGAGGGATTTGAGCTCTATACTCAGGCAGTCTAACAGGAGATTCTGTGCTATTTTTCTTCTTGCTGTACTGTCTCCTTCTGTGCCTCTGTTTAGTCTTTATTTAAATGTTTTCTATATATCTACAGAATATTGGTGTTCCTTATATAAACCATCTGTTTGTATCACTGGCCTATTTTTGATCAGATTGTTTTTCTTTTTTATTTCTAAGAGTACCTCATAAACTAAGGTAAAAATAATTTATCTGTTACATATTGTGCCAATATATTTTTAAACTATTCCATTTGGTTTTTAGTTTCATTTCTCATGTTTTTGGCATAAAGATGTTTGCTCTGAAAAATCTATCAATCATTGCCTTTAGGGTTTTGCCTTTACCTTGCCTTTACATGGTAATGAAGGAGACTAATTATCAAGAGGTCCAAGAAGATTTCCTGATGAAAGACAGAATTCTTTTAGCCCCTAGATAGCTATTTCATCTATTTCTAAAGCCCAAAACTAAAACTTCCAAAAATCTTTAAATAAGAAATTTAAAAATTCAAGTTGTTAAAAAGCAAATAAAAGTTATTTTAGAGAAGTTGACATCAACTAACTTACAAAGCCTCAATATTTTCTTTAGGGGGAACTTGCATTTGTAGTGCCCAGCCAACTGCCAATATCTGCAATCAGCTCAAGCTCCTACAGAAAGTAAGAAGCAAACAATTTAACCTTAATTCATTTGCTTCTGTTGCTACACATATCCTGGGTGGCTCTGTGGTAACATGAATTTTCCACCCACTATTATCTTTGTGGGAGTCTTAGATATTTAGTTTTATCAAAGTGCAGAGAAAAGAGAAAGTGCATATTACTAAGCTGTGGGAAAGAAAAACAAGGGAGGATAGTCAGTGACTATAAAGAATATGGAGAAGAAATGATAGTTTGGAATCCATCAACAATAAGTAGTCTTAGTGGCTACTTAAGAATTATGGAGACAATCCAGAGAGATTTCACAGAATGAGAGAAGAAAAGAAGGAAAGATCAAACACAATGGGGTATTAGTAGTTAAAGGCAGGGAGGTGAAGGGACACCATAAATGATGTATTTATCCATGAAAAATACAGGGGGGAGGAAATAGCAAAAGAACTTTGCCATAGGCATCATGGAAATAAAGCAAAATACAAGAGATAAATGGTTCATGTTGTCATAGAGGGATCAAGTAAGATATATTAAATAAAAATGATACATTGAACTTGACATGTAGGGATGAAGCAAGGGCCTAGAGAACATAATTTTAGTCAGAAGCCTGATTGGTAGAAAGCAGAAATGAGTAAGATTCTGGAGGGAAGGAGGGAGGAGTGCACTACAAGGGGAAGAAGTTTCTGGAAAGATGAGAGACCTGATATGTGTATATGCTGAAGGAAAAAGATCAGAAAAGCTGTGGCTGAAGAAGACATGTGATAAAGAAGAGATAACAGATAAAAAGTAGTACTAAATATGAGATGGGGCAAAATTTAGAAGATAGGAAGAGTTTAGGCACTGAGAGGAGACAGGGGGAACTATATTTTATTCTGAGTGAAATGTAGGAGGATAAATCTGAGAGATCATTCCTCTATCATGTGTGTTGAACCCATCTAGTTTCTATCCATCTCCTTAAATTAAGCTGCCATGATCTCTCTTCTAGACTAAGCAGTACAGTCATAATTGGTCTGTAAGATTCCGCTCTTGCCCCACTCTCACTTCATTCCCCACAGGAAAGCCAGAATGATTTGTTAATACGCAGGTTGGATTATTATTTCTGGTTTGACCCCGGGACAGCTCCCCATCACATTGAAGACTATATCAGATGTCTACCGTGCCTTCCTAGGGCCCTGTGAGCACAGATCACTACCTGTACTTCCGTTACACTCATCACCAAGGCTCACTTTATTCACTATGACCCAGTCAACTTGATTTCCTTCAGTTTCTTGATTATGACTACTTCTTTTCAAGGATAAGGTCTTTGCTGACACTGTCCCCTCTACCTATTTCAATACTCATCTTAATACTCCACATATAGGTGGCTACTTCTCATTTTTCAGGCCTCAACACAAAACTCACTCCCACAGAGAAGACTTCAGTGACAAATCAATGTAAAGCAGACATTCCTCCTCTCAAAACATCCTTGCTAATATTTATAACAAATGTATCTGTTTGCCTATTTATATTTATTTTCTCAACCCAATGTATTAAACTATGATGAGAAAGATCATAGTACACACAGATGCCCAATAAATATTTGTTGTATGAATGGTAGATAGATAGATAGATAGATACATACATACATACATACCAAATGAACAGAATTGAGGTATTAATAGCTGATATACCACAATTTCTCTGTGAATTAAAAATCAAATTCAATTGCTTTTGCTAGAGACCCTTAAAAAAGATTTTCAAGTTTTGTTAGGGACCGAATTAGCAGTATCAGATGAAGTTTTCAGATGAAGCTAAGATTTGAAGGCTAAAAAAGATTTCGCTACATGAACTTGAGAGGGAGGGTGTTTACAAACATAGGAAAAGGTTGACCAGAGGGTTTGAAAAACAGTCAAGAAACTCTTGGTACCACAGTCCTGTTTACCTCCTAGTGGAAGAGTTGCTCTGTTATTTTATTTTTATTATTACTATTGTTGTTATATTTGTTTCAATGATTTTCATTTAAGATATGTGAGTCAGACAGAAGAAGAAACAATTTATAAAGAGTAGCCTGTTTTTCTATTTTGTTTTAAAATTTTTTAAACAAATACACAGAAGAGCTTATTTTATATCAATAATTTGCTACCCTATCCCTTAACTCCCCAAAAGGAATCACCTGAAAAACCAAACAAAAAACTTTTTTGGACCTTCTGGTGATCATCCATTAATATAATTTGATCCCTATTTCTTGATCTACTACCTTTAAGTTATCTCTTGACTTCAATCTACTCATCCATCTCTTAAAATTATATCATTGGGGCTTCCCTGGTGGCGCAGTGGTTGCGCGTCCGCCTGCCGACGCAGGGGAACCGGGTTCGCGCCCCGGTCTGGGAGGATCCCACATGCCGCGGAGCGGCTGGGCCCGTGAGCCATGGCCGCTGAGCCTGCGCGTCCGGAGCCTGTGCTCCGCAACGGGAGAGGCCATGACAGAGG
>NC_041223.1:46458538-46540780 GCF_002837175.3 Physeter macrocephalus
CCGCCACGGGAGGGGCCGCGGCAGGGGGAAGCCCGCGCACCGCAAAAAAAAAAAAAAAAAAATAAAAAAATTATATCACTTTTCTAATTTCTCTACTGATCTGTGCAGCCACAAATGATGGACTTATATCTTCATTACATGTCACATCAAACACAGGCAGAATCTTTTGACCCCAGCTTTATTAAAAGAAGCATTAACTTGCATCATCCCTGCCTCCTTTTTCGGATCAGTCTCTGACCACTGTAATTTTGTTTTGACACTGCCAGAGATAATAACATTTACATTTTGTCTGGTAATGATAATAAGGGTTTCCTTGCCTTGTCATTAGTTTGATCTTAAAAATTAAAAATCAATGTAAGGGAGATATATATTTTATAAATAACTCACCATCCATTCTGCTCTTTCAGTAATCTAGTGGTCCTCACTCCTGCAGCCTTTCTACTGTGGGAGAAAGAGAAGGGCAAATGTCACCTAACGAAGAGAAAGAAATTACACCTGGGAAGTCCCCATCAGGAAAGAAAATAAAATATAAACTTCTTCCAGGTTAGGAGGAAAAGAAAGCAATATTGATAAATAGTCAGGTAGTACTCCACAGCATCTGAATTATCACCCCTTTCACTCCCCCTGCACCCTCCACATTTCTCCAGGTGTCAAATTCCAGGTTCAGAAAACAAACAGGTTTAATAGCAACCTTTTTTTCCCCCTCAAATGTATATTGAAAATCCTGTTCTGTTTTTTCATGTACATGCTCCATGAATATTTCTCTCATTTCCAAAATACAGCTGTAGACAATTTCAAGCCCCTTAGAGAAGTAGTAGATTCCACATGGTACTGGTGTTGCCATTTAGTAGACATGGCAAATAAACTACCTAAGCTGGAAGTCTGAAGGGAGATCCACAGAGCTCTACCCTCTTTCTGCTTAGCCTCAGGTCAGGAAAATACTATTTTTGTTCATCAATTGTTTAGTAGGAGCATACACAGTGTTAGGTGATAAAAAGAAGAGAGATGAACAAAAAAGCATTATCAGAGAGCTAGATGAAAAAAGTGAAGACATAGAAATATTATTGATATATTTAACAAGTTTAATTGAAAGGTTTATATTGTAAGTTTTGTTACCTATAAAAAGTAAACATACTTTCTTTGCTAGTGGCCACTGACTGCTAATTTTAAAAAAAAAAAAATCAGCTTTCAGACAATACATGAAACATCAGTAAGCACAAAAAAATCGATTTTGTAGACCATGTTATTTGAATTAAATGTATTAAAACTAGCAGTTGATGATAAAACTTTATTTTTAATACTGAACGGGAAGGGGAAAAATCATACTCCTTGAAACAACTCCACTACATCTATGAGATGTAGTGAAAGCAAATTTATAGGTTTTTTTGTTTTGTTTTGTTTTTGCGGTACGCGGGCCTCTCACTGCCGTGGCTTCTCCCGTTGCGGAGCACAGGCTCCGGACGCACAGGCTCAGCGGCCATGGCTCACGGGCTGGGCCCAGCCGCTCCGCGGCATGTGGGATCCTCCCGGACCGCGGCACGAACCCGTGTCCCCTGCATCGGCAGGCCGACTCTCAACCACTGCTCCACCAGGGAAGCCCAAATTTATAGTTTTAAATATTTAAATTAATGGAGAATAAAAAATAAATCAACTGAACATTCAATGTAAACTAGAAAGAAAACAATAAAACAAAAATAAAATCAGAAATAATTAGGAGATCAAATCAGCAATAAGTAAATTAGAGAACATTTTATCAATAATTATATCCAAGACCAAGTTCTATAAAAATTACATAATATACCAATTTTGGCAAATATAGTTAAGAAAAATGGAGAGAAAATGGAATAAATGATATCCAGAATATATAAATGACTATATATGTATAGACTTGGCAGATATTTTCAAAGGTATGAGAATGCTATATATATAACTGTGATAGTAACTTTGAAAAACCTCTATGAAATGGATAAATACCAGAGAAACTATAAAAAGTCCAAATTGACTAAAGAATTGATAGAAAACTTAAATAGTTGTAGAGTAATGAACATGTAAAATTTTAGAAAAAAATTTTAAAGATCTGCCTCCAAAAATAACATCTGGCCCTGACTTATTTGCATAATCTCTAAGAATGTGATTATAAATAATTCCTTTCCTACTGATACTGTTCAAAAGCATAAAAAAATCCTTGTTTACAAAACTAGCCCAAACTCAACTCAAAAGCTTGACAAACTTAATAAACGCAGAGATTAACTATAATACAATCTCAATTATATTGGGTTGAACTCTATAAAATTGCTGATAGATATACTTTACCTACAATTATGGCAAATTAATAAAGTGTAACATAATTAAATACAAATTCAAAAATCCTAATTAAATTACTAACAAATAAATCCAGCAGCACATTCAAAGTATAATACATGGTATTCCTTTGTCCATAGACAAACATTCAGATTTTTAAATAATTTTAAGTATATCTTGAATATACAAAGGATTTATTTTGTTTTGTCAAACAATATCTTTTTCTTTTTAGAAGTGCATTTAACACATTAGAGTTTACTAAATGACAGATATGTCTGGTTTTACTTCTATCACATTGTACACAATCTTTCAATTTGTGGTCTGTATTTTCTTCATCTTGTTGCATCTTGGTATTCCTTATGATAGTTTTATGGTGTTTACATTTTGTCCTAAAGCCTAATCTTACAAATATAACACTTTATGATGCCCAATTCTTTAATTGTTGAGAGTGTCTGTTAAATCCTTACTGTTAGCAATGATGAAATTAAAATATTCTCATTTCCAATCTCTCATAATTTTTACTACTCAGTATTTTTTGATTAGTCTCTTTGTATATTTGAATATTCTTATATTTCTATATCATATTGTATTTAAAGTATATATTTCAAATTTCAGGGGTAAAAGCTAAAATCAGCATGTTTATATTTCTCCCACATTTTCCTTTTTGCCCTTCTAACTACAAATATATATACATATATGTACATAATATATTTATAGTGCATATAGTATATATGCATATATCAATATTTTCAGGCTGTATAACATAAAGTCTATTCCATAACCAAATTTATCAGATTTATTTTAGTTTTAGTAGTTAAATGGGTTCATTGTTTACCACTAGTTTTTTGACCATGGTTTTTGTTTTAAGTCATCTCTTATTTAGTTATATTTCATCCCCTCACAGTTTTATCAAGAAGAAGAATAAAATGTTATTCAAATGTATATAACTGTTTTTATTCTAAGGGCAAAAATCAAATTCTATCTTCATGTATTACACTAAAATGAATTTCAGGCTATTATAATAAAAAGATAAATATAAAAACAAAAAGTTTAATAAATCTTGAAAGAAAATATAGATCAATATTTATTGGACCCATAGATTTCATAAAATCTATGACAATATGACAATGGTAAAACTTGAAAGATATTATTATTTAAAATAAAAAAAAAACTTTTCCATGTCAGATATTACTTAAACAATTTCAAAAAATAGAGGAAACTGAAATTAAAATATTTACAACAAATACAGCAGATTTAAATTAATATTTAGAACCTTATAAATAATTGATTCTTTTTTTTTTTTAAAGTTAAAATTTTTTTTTTAATTTCAGCTGCCAAGGGTTGAGTTAAGTATACTTCTAGGTTCATGGCCTCTCTTTTTTTTTTTTTTTAACATCTTTATTGGAGTATAATTGCTTTACAATGGTGTGTTAGTTTCTACTTTACAACAAAGTGAATCAGTTATACATATACATATGTTCCCATATCTCTTCCCTCTTGCGTCTCCCTCCCTCCCACCCTCCCTATCCCACCCCTATAGGTGGTCGCAAACCACCTAGCTGATCTCCCTGTGCCATGCGGCTGCTTCCCACTATTATGTTGAGATGTCTTATTGTTAAGATCTTCATTTAAGAGGTCACTTATTCAAGGTTTTAAAGGTCTTAAATAGGTAAAGAAATACATTTCAGACATTACAGATGGAAAGTATAGTTTGAAAAACGAAAACTGCAGCTGGAGTATTTGAAAGAATTTGGAAGGAGATAAAAGACCATAAAAGACTGCCATTGAAAATGGGATAATTTAGAAATAAGTATGAATATACTCATTAGCTGATTAAAGAATCATTAGAATAGTAATCTGAGTATATTTTGATTTTCAAAACTTACCTAATTCTCCAAGATTTTTATTTTTTTCCTATATTCAAGATTTGAATATTGCCTTGTAAATCTGTCTGATTCCCAAAACCAAGCTCATCCAGTTTCTTACAGACCTTCTCCTAGGAGCCATCCATAAAGCTGAATAATATCCTCATTTACTAAACATCTAAACCCAAATTAAAAATACGTGTTAGGATATTCTCCCTGCAATATTTTCTCCTGAATAAGTACTGGAGGAGAGCATTTTCCAAATAATTAGCTTGATAAGATAAATAAGAATAACATAGATTTTTATCCATTCTATTAAAAAAGAATGATGCCCTTTCTGGCTGAGAATCTACAGCCCCAACCATGAAGACACAAGGCAGTTTTCAACCAAATGAAAGAAAAGTAGGAAAGGAAACAGAGCTTGAAAAGTTTCATTACACAGATGCTGATTATCTGAAAGTGCCCAGGGTCAACAGAACCTACTGGCCTGCAACAGCTGAAGACGGAGCAGTTTAATTTGTGGAAAACTATTACACTGTCCATATTGCAAAGGCAAAAGCTACTGCCAACAATGGAAAATTCTGCAGGCCATGGCCCTAGATACTGTTCAGAATACAGTCTGTCACCTAATCAGCGTGTATGACCTTGGGTTACCATCCGTCTTCCTAACCAGGCAAGTGGACCCACTATGAAAAGCTAAACCTTAAAAATAAACATGGATGGTGTATTTTATCTGTAGGCAGAAGTGGACACCAAATATCAAACTCTACAAATCTAACATCTACATCTAACATCTAATGTCTACAAAGGGCTTTCCACTCTGGCTTCCTATGTTATAATAATAGAACATTACCTCAAAACTGCAAAATCTTTTAAAGCTTATCCTCTTCTGGGAAGCAATCACTCTTATTTTCTCACAATGAATTTAACATTCATAATAAAGAACATTTAATTATAGCAGCAGTAATCCATTTGGAATAGAAGTTTGATATCTACTTTTTTTTTTTATGACAAGCTAGAGCTTCTTGAAGATGTATTTTTTTTCTTCCAGAAGATTCAAACAATTCCTCAAATTAGTTTGAATCTTCAGTTAGGATAAAGGCACTTATATAGGTTTGGGAGAAATGACACTTATATAGTGGCTTCAATTTTACTTAGCCAGATAGTGATATAAACCGCAACACATCAGAGAGGATAATGAGCTTCTAGAGCTTTTACTGAAACCTCACGAGCTTAAATCAGATCTCACTGTCTCTAACCCACATCCGAACATTCCACTGGACGTGCAGAAAATTGCTTAAAGACAAAGATGTATGGTTTTGAGGCTTTAAAATCCTTATAATATAGACACATATCACACAGATTTTGACAATCCTCCCTGGATACCAAAGATGAGCTGTCACTCCCATAGAAAACAAGCTCCAATTACCAATTTCACCAGTAATGTATCTAGCTTATGAAAACATTAACCCAATTCTGTGCAGAGCAGTTGAATTCCCACCCTGTCCCCCTCCCGGGGGACTAAAAACTCCCAGAAATGAAAGTTTCTTATGAAAAGCAAAGTAATACTTTTCTATAGCACATTATTTTTAAAATTTTAAGTTATTTTTAGTGATCTAAATGATTCCTATTTTTCACTCATCTTTCCACACAATCAAAAAAAAAATTTAATTATATCAGCTTCCTAAACAAAATTTTATGGTAAAACAAGCAACAGAAAACAAACCAGAAGTAAACAAAACCAATCAAACATACACATTAAAAAATGGCAAGAGAGATCACTACATTAAATTATCACTGTTATACATTTTCAGCAACAAAATTTAGATATTAAGTACCTTTCTGATTCTGAAAAAAACACTAACATTGAGATACTTTTAGGTACTGTGAAATGTGGGGATTTTTTTCCCCATACTCTTTCAAATGGAGAAATAAAAGGAGAACAAAACACACTTTAAAAATGTACCCCGATTTAAGAAAAAGTGACTCAAAAGTCAGTTATTGACTTTTGTTTCAGGAGACGGTGTTATCTGCACCAAACTTCTAGGAATTAAAACAGTACCCTCCTAAACAAGACCCTCCTAAAACATTAACAGACAGCCCACAGAGATGCCCACAGACAGTTTTCAAAGAATATAGCTCGGACTATCTAGGATCTCCAAAAAGAGCATCAGATCTGAGAACTAACTCTTTATTGAGGAGAACCTTAATAATCGAGAACCTCAAAACAGTTTGTGCCTAGCCAGAACCAGCTACATAATTCTCTGGGCTTAGTGCAAAATGAACATGTGAGGCCCCCTGTTCAAACACCAAAACACAAAGTTATTTCCTTTTTTCTACTCTCTCTCTCTCTCAAGTTGCCTTGGTTTTTTATTTGCTATTTAAAGTTGAACTTCTTCCACCATAAGGATACTCCCCGCAAGAGAAGACCTTCACAGGAGCATGGGACCCAGCTGGTGATTTAGCACACTGGACACATGTGCCCAACCACTGCCCTCTCCATGTCTGTACCCAGCCTGCTCCAGGAGTGCAGGGTGAGGGTGGCAGTGGTCCCTGGGAAGGAGCAGTGAGCAGGCGGCTGAGAAGCTGCCACAAGGGGATGGGAGGTATGGGAGCCGCAACCCTGCATGAGCTGGGAATCTAAGTCCCCAGCACCAGTGCTTCATTGTCCCATGGGACTCCATGTACAGAATGCAAATTCCAAAATATAATTATTGAGATTTTTGAGATAGTGACCACAGGTATTAAACCTTAAGCCCCTCCTGAGTGTGTGACCTTGTGAGACTGCATTGTTCACAGTCTCAAAATATCAGCTCTATGTCCAGCCCTAGACCAGCATTTCTCAACCTCAGTGCTGTTGACATTTGGGGCCAGATGATTCCTTTTCGTGAGGAGTTGTTCTATGCATTGCAGGAAGTTTAGCTGCATCCCTCCTGTCTTACCCAGTAGTGTCTCTAGACACAGTTAAAGGTCCCCTGGGGAACAAAATTGTGCCTGGTTGAGAACAAAAGCCTTAGATGAATATCTATCTATACAAACCCAGGGTGACAACTATGTACTTCTCATATTCCCTTATTGATAGGCAGATAAGGGAGAGATTACAAGATGCACAACTACCTTACCATAATCATGTAGCAGTTACCAGTTAAAGAAAAGGAAGGCATCAAAAGATGAATTTTATCACAGTCTTTTGGCGCTCAGGGCTGACTCCCTACCAGGCCATCTCCTGCCTAGGGCAAGAAGCAGGGGACTCAGCCTTGCAGGAGTGCTTAGGAGATAAGCTCAAAGGACACATTTAACATTCTTCCAACAGAAGGCATACAGTCCAGTTACTATTCTATCCATCTCCTGTTTCCTCTGAGACAAGTCAAGCAATTCTCCCAAAGTTGTAAGTCTCTTGGGAATTGTTGCTTGGGCTTTGAAGGCTTTGCGGAGTTGACAGCTGTAAAGGAAGATCAGACAGCCGTAAGAGCACCACTGGATCATTGCCCAGGATGCACAGGATCAGATAAAAACTGTTTTCTCCTATCAACTTCTGTGGTGACATACTGATTTTTAGTATATTTTTATATGTTTATTTTCATTGCATCTTCCTAATTTTAAGTAGCCAAGCCCTAGTATATTAGTTGGCTTAATATAATTGGTCAGCAGCTTCTTTACCATCTTGACTCCCTCTTTAATACCTTCTCACTTCGTTCCCGTTCCATTCCTCCCTACCTTTATCCCTGCCTTCCACCCCTCCCAGAGACCCTCTCCACTTAGCAACTCTAGCAACTCTTCTTCCTTCAGGACCAAATCAGGTCCTGTTACCTGAGGAAGGGGAAGTGGGTGTTATGGGGAGCAAGTACAACAAAGTCCACTAAACCTCCATTCCAGTCCTGGTCCTGCCATTTTCCTACAAGAGCTGACAGCTGACAAGGATGTACTCAGTGTCACGTGTTTCGTACTACCTTGTCTTTCTCAATGATGTGTCCATGCCGACTGCTTATGCCCACATCTGTTGAACTTCTCTTACTCATCCAGATCCAATGCAGCTTCCTCTCTGAACCTTCTCTGACCATTCCATTCCTCAATAATCACAGCTTTCTCAATTTCAGGAGCACACATGGTTTGTACAGTATATGGGGCATATTGCCTGGCACATAGCAGTCAGTCAGTTACCATATTTATTAAAAAAATCACCTCACATTTTAAGACAGCATTACATGTTACAATTTTTTTGTCATTCTTCCCAACAATATTACAACTCTGAGACCAGAAGCTATCTTCCCACTGCTAAATGAAGAGTGGATAAATTAATACATAATTAGTCACTACTAGAACTCTATTTCTCTTGATCTGTTTCCTTCTAAAACTGAAACAGTTATTACCAAGGAGCTTTTACTCTCTATTCTTATAATCTGTATTAGTCCCTAAACTCGGCTCTTCCCAAATTCTCTAGATATTTTCCCCAAAGAAGAAATTGAGAATATTGACATTTTCTCACTGCTTCCTACCAAACTACCAAACTACTGACTATTTATCAGCTTTCAGCTTGTGTTATATTGGCTAAATAACCATCCTACTGGGGCTATGCCTCTATGTTTATAGTCTAAGTAGCACCTGACAGGCAATAAATATTGTGATTATTATTGTAACAAAACAGGCACAGTTCCTTATGCCCTTACCACAGAATTAATGCACATAAAAGAATTGTTTCTGTCCAACTAGGAGCAAACTTAGAATAATTTTTTGCTATAGGTATTCAGATAAATCTGAATTGCATAAATGATTAATAAAAATGTTTGGTTAATGCACTTTCTCCTATATCATAAGAAGGTAACTATTTACTATAAACATGTCTAAAAAGGTATGCATAGGAAAAATTTATGATGTAATGGTAAGTATAAAAGAATTCAAAAATATATTGATAGAGGTGATTTAAGCTGCATAAACACGGAAGGGAGATGGAAAGAAATTTAAATATTATAATTAAAATGATTGTCTCCGAATGCGAGAGGTGCCAGCGAGGTTTTCTTTTTCTGCTCTTATACGTTTTTCTATATTTTCTAAAGTTTTATCCAATAATGATTTGTTTTGTTATCAGAAAAAAATAAGCAAATATGACACATTTGAAAAGTCATGACTAACAGAAGAAGGAATGGGAATTTTCTTTTGGTCTCAAAAATATTCTTGAATCCCCAAAGCTAAGGACCATAAATGCTAAGGACTCCTGTATAAAAGTATTACCAGACACATTTTTAGGACTTGCTCAGAGTGAGAGAACAGTTTTGCTAGTGAGCAAACATCACCACCACACAACATCACCACTACCCTAGCCCAGCTTGGGAAAGATGACTCGAGTGGTTGTTCAGTGTTTCAGATCTGTCTGCTCAGGGGTTCAGTGATGTGACTTCCTCCTATCCTTACTTAAATCAAGCAAAAGAACCACTCCCAGAGAACACAGGTGCTGGCAAAGAAGAGGAGAATGGGATCTCATTTTTCAGTTGGATATATATTTACACACTGTATTTGCTTCTCTCTGTTTTGTGCCCATCTAAGCAAAATCAAAGAAGCTGCAGAGATGGCAAGAAGAATAAAGAGAACAGCTGTTGATCTGTCTGAATTCCTACTCTTTGGCAAGACAACAGTAGGCGAGATCCCCACACAGTTCAAGTGGATGCTACAAAATATGGAACTTGAGCTGCTTGCCAGGCAAAGACCCCGATTATAAAACATGTTACAGGAAGGATTATTTCTCACAGAAAGAAGTTGGGAACACACCGGGACACAGTAGATATTCCCATGTGAAGACTTCTGAGGGACTTTGATGCTAATTAGCCGGAAGAAGATCACTACAGTAGCAATTAAATGAAAGAATTTTGCCTCCTCCATCCATCTTCCAGGCTCTAGTTCTGTGAAGGAGAAATAGGGACTCAGAATGTCCTGTTTAATACATTATCTTTCTAAACATAAAGATAGATACATAATGGTTAGATATATAAATGGTTGTTTCTTGCAGAGAAACAACATTATACCTAAACTTAGGGGCTTAAAAGAGCAACCACTGTGTTATCTATCATTTTTTCTGTATTCTAAAATTCTACATTTTAAATGCTATATATAAAATACTGTATCCTAAAATCCAAAATATACTGAATTTCAAAATCCATCTGGCTTCAAGAGTTGTGGATAAGAAATTATGGACCAGTTTGGGATCTTTAAGTCACATCTTTTTAAAAGATATGTTCCATATCTACTATAGATAAGAACATACCAGAGAAGACCCTTCCTTTATCATTCTTTCTGGCAGATGCTTTTCTATTAATTATTTTTTCATAATTCATGTTTGTAAGCACCCATTCTACATTTCTCAGGCATAAAGACAAACAAAAAATGTTCTGTTACTGGTAAGTTCACAGGTCAAGAGCTAAAAAGCAAAGCCTCTGGACAACATATGTCTCCTCAAAAAGCCCTATATAAAGGAAGCATAGTTTTCTAGGTCACAGCAGAGCCTTTGCTATGTGACACGCTTATGATCTTACAAAAGCATGAATACATTGGACGTTATTTGTTGCCTCATAGAATCAATTGTCTCTTTACACTGAAGGTAGAACAACATAAGATGAATCAGCTGAGCTAGTAAAAAGTAAAATAACAAGAGTGAAGAAAAATAATGAACAGTTATAGTTCAAGACTGGCAAAATAGTGAGGGAGTAGTCAACCTATGTGGTGCTAATTAAAATCCTTATTTTATTGGAGTATTTGTCATCTCTGCACATCAAAGAATAAGTTATGTCTCAAAGGAAATGTTCAACAGATATAGTCAAACTTGGCCAGACGTTAAGAGGAAGTTTCTGCAGTTAATATAGGCCAGTTTTAATTATGAATATATTTTGATTCTTGCAACACTTGTTGGCCTAACTTTGATCACTCTAAAAGAAGTACAAGATATGTAAGATATGCATTTATAAGATATGTTACTTATACGGTATGATTTGGCCTTTTTTCAGCTTTGTCTGATTGTTCCAGGGATTAATATTAGAATATCACCCAGTCTTCTAAAATTAAGACTAAATATACCAAAAAAACTTTCAAGTGAAGTGATTTTATATAATTAAGACCTACTAAATGAGACTGTAAATGCTGGGAGGGAAGGCCTTGCTATGCTAGTTTATTTTTCTTTTAATGGGAAGAACTTATTTATAATAGATGCTGGGATTTTTTTTTTTTTTTTTTTTTTTGAGGTACGCGGGCCTCTCACCGCTGTGGCCTTTCCCGTTGCGGAGCACAGGCTCCGGACGTGCAGGCTCAGCGGCCATGGCTCACGGGCCCCGGACCGGGGCACGAACCCGCGTCCCCTGCATCGGCAGGCGGACTCCCAACCACTGCACCACCAGGGAAGCCCGATGCTGGGATTTTTAAAGTATATTAAACACATAACTAAATTCTCTTAGTAAAGTGGATATTTCAATTAGGGAATATTAGAGAAAAGAAGAAATGAAACAAGCAGCAAAATGACCAAATAGCAGGAATCTTTATGTGTCAATGAAAGACAGACAAGATGGGCTGAAAGAAGAGCAGTCATGACAGAGTCTATCCAGAACAGATGGACCAGGGAAAGTCCACCTGCACCAGCAGCTTCAGAGGAAACTCATACCCCACTGGATTTTGAATATAGTGTGTTTTAAGCTTCCACTCTTATAGGCACTCAGCAGGAAAGAATTGCCATCAATTCATTCCAATCAGTGTCTCATTCTGGCATGGCTGAAATCTGCCCAATATGGAGGTCCAAAATTTGTAAATAAATGGTTTCAAGATTACACGGGGGTAACGTGCAGTGTGAGAACCACAGAATTGTCAGAAATTCATTGAACAAGTAGATTAGGCTTTAAAAAGCTAAATATCATATGGAAGTACCCGAGAAGAGAATACATTTTCAATCCTGAAATAGATTTTTTTCCTTCTTGCTTTGTCTCCCATGTCCAAGAAAGAATGTGCTCAAAGGTGCTTGTCAAAGTTTATACTTTAATGAATGCAGAGCAGCCAGGCTTGAAAACGAATTTCTGGATGTGATCCTGGAAGCCTAGTGTGTCGTTCTAATCATACGAGTGGCAGCCAGAAACTTTGGGTTTATCATCTCTTTTGACAAGAACCCATCAATGTGCATTACCTTTTTGCCAACCTGCCTTCATTTCTATCTGTAAGAATACTGTAGTAGACACTATTAGTACAAAAATTACCATTATGCATAATGAGTGCAGGAGGGGACATCCAAGTTACTAGAAAGGAATGACTTTTTGGACTGCAAATTTCCTATCATATCTTGGGGACAAATTACAAATGCAAAGATATGACCACTTATGTGATGGCTGGCATGTTCTCCAGTGTATGTTTAGTCTTTCCTCCTTCAGCCTGCTATCAGAACCAAACTGTAATCAAGGAGACTCAGGTAAGTGGCATTTACTCACTCATCCAATCATGGCTTCTTGACAAATGAGACTCAATTTTATTCCAACAAAGGAAAAGTGTGGAAAAGTGTTTAATATGCTTGATAGACAATTTATTCTCTCTCTCTGTGCTTTTCAGTAATCAACACTTTCCATACTATATAAACATCAGAACTGGCCATTCCTAATGTGAATAAATTATTTCCTATTTCTTAAAATTGTACATTAAGAAAAAATGTTGTTTACGTAATTTTCTTCTATTTCATTAAAATAGTTCTGTACTCTTAAATACTGATATATTATCATAATCAATAATGAACACAATGCCCTAATAAAATATTGCCCTATTAAGTTATTTTAAAATACAGTTTACTTTAGATTAATATAGAAAATCAATTAACAAGTTTTTTATTAAAGTAAGTTAAAATATAATGTTTTCTATAGCAAATAAATACAAGAGAGAGAGAAAAAAAGATACAATAAACATTTCTATGTCATCAAGTGGAAACAAGATAAAAATCTCCTTTTCAGAACTTCCAAGAAGTATGCCCTACCAAAATTAACCCAGAGGTTTTAAGAAGGGAATTTCTGAATGCCTGGTCCTTCAGAGATGTGGATGATCCCCAGGTGTGCCATGTTCCCAGTGCACTACTAGAAACCCCTCAATAACCCTTCCTCTTTTTGATATCATAACTCTGAAAGTTGTATTTTATATATACCATTGATTGCCAGATTATATATATATATATATACCATTGCCAGATTATTTAGACTAGACTAGGACAAATAAACATGTTGCCAAATATCTTTATCACTTCATCACCTAAAACAACCAACACAGAAGACTCATATATTGCTAGAATTCTGGTTACTGAATGGTGAAAAATACAAACAAGCATCATACTCACAAGAAGCAATGCTCATGAGGGAATGGAGTTCAAATGGAAAACTTTGTTTAAAGTATTAATAAGTACTCTAATTTCACGTGTGAATATTTGGTTGATGAAATAATATTTTTAGGTTACAAATAAGTATAAAATAAATGTATGTTCATTTTCTATAAAAATCAGTTGGTGTAAATCCTCCTTTCTTCATGTGAATGTTTCCAGGCTACATAAATTAGGGTCTATAATCTTTTCAATATGTTTCACAGCCAGTACACTCTTCCAAAAATGAAATTCACCAAAAATATTGGATGAATAAACAAATTCTAGAATCACTGAGCTTTGACACTCAAATCCTAGTATTTGGTTTCATTCTGATTGCACGCAACAGGGTCCTGGCAGGAAACATCTGACACACTTATATAGGTTAATTGAGAAAAGTTTGATAAGGAGATGTTTATGTGTGTGGGTAGGTTTCAGGGAAATGGACAGGCAGGGCTGGCTTCAGGGGTGTGCCATCTCTAGTGCTGCATAGGTCCTCACACTTAAGTGCCCTGTGTCTGGTGTAATGTTCTACTGTTGTCATCTTGAAATTCTTAATATTTTTTTAACAAAGGCCCCCATATTTTCAACTGCACTGGGCCCCACAAATTATGTAGTCATTCCTGTCAATAGGAAATAGTGAAGGACCTAAAGGATTCTGCTCCAGATTTCCTTCAGACTCAAGACTGCAATATCAACTCTTCCTTGGGTCTCCAGCCTGCTGCTGACCTGCTCTGAAGATTTTGGACTTGCCAGTTCCCACAATCATGTGAGCAATTCCTTAAATAAAAAATCTAGATGGACAGATATAGAGAGATATATGGATGGATGAATGGACAGACAGATGTAGACAAAGAGATATACAGACTTATCTATATCAACACCTCTATCTATCATCTATCTATCTATCTCTGTATCTCTCTATCTATCTCCATGACGGTTTACTCTCTCTAGTTTCTTGTTCCTTCTTCTCGTTCCTTTAGGGTTATAAATGATAAAGTTTCTTTTTTATATAGTAAGAGAAAGAGAGAGAGAGGCATCCAGGGGAATAAATACCCCACACCTAAGCTTTCTCCACCCTGAAATTTCCCTCTTGGATTCTCTCTTTGCCCTAAGCTGACTGAAAGCCAAAGGACAAGAGAATTTGTTTATGTGGCCCACTAATGCCAGCCTCTTGAAGCACAGAGCAAGTGGAGAAAAGTGATAATGAATCTAGAGGGCAAAATTATAATACTCATCATCCTAATATAGTTTTATGATTGTAAAATTCTAAATACAGCTCCCAGTTGATGCAGTACATAGCTTCAGTATAATGGTGGATCTATCATATTCACCTTCTTTTAACTTCATGAGATAGTTGTTATACCCTCTTCACATATGAGAAAACAGAGACTTAAAAAATTTAAGTAATGTGTCCAAAATCATACAACTAGTAAATGACAGAGCTGGGATTCAAGTATTAATCTGTCTGATCCCAGAAACAGTGGTCTTGGCTACTTTCTAAACTGATGTGGGTATTTTTCTCTGGTGCACTCCTGTCTTCAATACACCCCTTCACACAAAATAGTCAATTTATTCCCAATAGCTCCCTTGTATCATATGATCAATATATATCCTACCGCTACAATCTTATTTGACCAGCTTATTCTCTTAGCAGAGGAGGAGGTTGTGAAAAGCTGTCCTAAACTGAAGAGACAGAAGAAAAAATAAATAAATAAAACTAAAGGGGACCAGGAGAAGAACCAGGACCTCTAGACTTTCTTCAAGGATAAACTAAGATTTTACTGCAGGAAATTAATGAATTTACCAAAAGAAAAGAGCAGACTACTAAGTAAATCAAAAGCCAGTTCTTTGCAGAGAAATTACATGCTAGGTAAATTATTAGCTACCTTCTCAAAAAAAATAAAATAAAATAAAGCTCAAGCAAAATAGACAAAAATGAGAATGTGGAAATAACCAAAGCCAAAGGGAATTAAAGTAATTGTAGGATTTGTTTATATGTATACAAAAAAATTGAAAATCAGAGTTAAATAGATTTTTTTCTGTGAAAATATAAATATGTTCATTGCCTTAATGAATATTTTAATGAATTATTATTTCCAAACATATATCAAGCAATTGTACAGATTAAGTCTTTCAAATGTATGTGGAAAGAAAGGAGAAAATCTCTGTTTCTTGTTTCACCTGTGAACTGCCTGGGTTCAAAACCTATCTTCAACTAGCTTTACTAGAGTTTCCTAACCTCTTTATGCCTCCATATTATAATTTGCAAAACGAGGTTGCTAATGGTATTTCCTTCATAGGTCTATCATGAGGGTATTTGTAAAGCATTTAGAACAATACCTGGTACACAGTGATATATAAATTTTTGCTAAATAAAATAACAAAATATTTAACAAATACAATCATTTTTTTAAAACCACTTATCTACAAATATTAATGTAAGCATCATAAATAAATATTAGCAAAGCTATTTAATCAAAGCAATAAATGAACAATATACAATGAAAAACAGATTATATATCAGGAATGCAGTGATAATAGTCTAGTAATACAATTTACTAAATTTAAATATTAAATCATATAATCAATTCCGTGGATGTTGAAAAGCATTTAATAAAAGCTTCATATTTATTCCAGATGAAAACTCCTAATAAAACATGAAGAATAGACACAATTTTATATATGAATGTATAAATAAATTTAGCATCATTTTAAGGGTCAAATAATAAAAGTAAAATTAGGAGCAAGAGAAAGATCTTGTCTTATTTGGTGTTATTCTAGAAATGTGAGCTGATGGAATTAGAATTGAGAAAAAATTAATATGTATAAAATCTTAAAATCGTTCTGCATAATTATCATAATTTAGAAATTATATAATGGTATAAAAAGTACCCAATAGAGTCAACTGGAAAAATGTTACCAAATAGAGAAAACAGGCTACAAACACAAAGGAGAAAAAGACATATAATTGTCTTAACTTTTGTAAACTACTGATTAAAGGACAGCTGGGGTGGGGAACTTAGGTAACTGTAGCAAAGTGACTCCAATGATGTCTCTTCTATTTATTTCCAAAGCCACATTCTGCTGGAGAAGTTTTCTAAATCTCCTGACCAGAGCAATAGGAAGCAAAGATAATAGGGCAGAAAATCTAGACTCTCCTTCCAGCTTTGCAAACCAGTTATTTGACCACAAAGAAGTTAGAAATTGAACCTCTCCAGGATTCAAAACTCCTCATCTGAAGGCAACGAAGTGAATGCACGATGATATGGGTTCTCACATTCCATTTCATATAGACGCAGGAGAGAGAAGACCCATCTTTTCAACATTCCAAAGCTCAGCAAACCATTTGGGTCAACAATGGAAGTCTACTGTAAGAATAATCATAATGTCTTCAATGAGTAGGGAAGATATGAGGCTAAAAAATATTTAGCAAAATATTGATAATGGTTGAGCGATAGATACATGGAGGTTCATTATACTCGTCTCATCATTTTTTGTTACATTTTAAATGTTTCATCAGCTCTTATGATAAGGGTTCTTATCACAAAGTGATAATAATAATAATAAAAGAAAAAGGGTAGGAGAAAGCTTTTGGAAGAGATGGCTATGTTTGTGGCATAGATTGTGATGATGATTTCACAAATGCATACTTATCTCCAAACTCATCTAGTTGTAACACATTAAATACATATGGCTTTTTCTATGTCAATCATACCTCAAAAGTGGTTTTAAAAATGCTTCATTATAAAAAGTTTTTAAAAACCAAAATTATGTCAAAAAATGTTCCTCTCTCTAATTACCACTCACATAGAGGAAAAAGATTTAAACAATTTTAAAAGTAACAAGTAAAAATATAAAATGCAGTATTTAGTTGAATTTTTTTCCAAAAAAATAACACTACAGGTAGGTAACACTTTTCAAAAGTTCTCAAAAAGACTCTGGAGAAATAGACATGTTTCATAGAAGAACTCTCTTTGAACTGAGAAAAAACTAATCTAGGTAGAATTAATGCTTTTAAAGATCAAATTGTTGGGCTTCCCTGGTGGCGCAGTGGTTGCGCGTCCGCCTGCCGATTCAAATTGTCTACATTTTAAAGTATCCAGAGAAAATAGAAGTAATAATATATTCCTTATATTTCCTTTATACTAATAATCATATTTTTAAGAAAAGTGAGGCTGAAAAGTTATTTTGGTATAATCATAATCAATATAAATTCTAATATTGTGAATTTCATGCTTGCAAACAGAATTTTTTGCTACCATGAATTATTTTCCAATTTCAAACTGTCTGGATTCATAAGATAACTTTTGGCTGGATATCACGAATTCCTATATTAAGCAAAGAAAAAAAGAAGGAATACATATACAGGAAAAAAAGGTAGGTTTTTTTTTCTTTTTTTCTTGTTCCTATATTGTTAGGCACTTTACATAAAGTATATCAAAAACACTCTTTAATCTCATATTCAAGAGAAATATGAGAACAAACATTTGTTGAGAACCTCCAATATTTTCCAAATTCTGTAATGGTCTGTGGGAACTGAAAAGGATGATAAATGGTTCTTTTCTATGAGAAGCTTATGATCTGGCTGGAGGGAACAACACAACCATAGCTGAAACAATTTGAGAATAGTTCTGTGCTAGAGCATGTAGTACTTACAGTAACAGAATGTAGTCTCAGAGCAGAAAAGTGGGGAGTGAGGTCAGTGAGAGAATGGCAAGTGTGGTCTTAGGATATAGCACTTGAGCTAGGTCTGGAAAAGTAAAAGGATCTGAGTGGGTTAAAGGAAAAGGAGGGAGGGGAATAGATATTAAGATAGAAGGCAGAGAGTCTGATTTTGGCAGTGTACTGTGGAAATTGTCCAATCTGTAAGTCTAGAATGTTTGGAATGTGAAATGAGATTTTATAACAAGATTCAGCTCATATTATGAGTTAGTCTTTATAATTTAAAAGGAGGTTATGAGCAACATTAGAACTTAGACACTGGAGTCAACTCGATGCAGGAGTTACATGAAACTTCTTTAAGTTCTTAAGCAGTGAAGTAACATGAGGAAAGATAATTTGGTACTCTCTGCCAGCTGGATTTAAAGAAAGAAAATCTTAGAGTCAGAGAGATTTGCCTGGGGTCTGTTGTAGCACTCCAGATAATAGAGGGTAGAGTGGTTTTAAAATGTGCCCACAAATCCTTTAATATTCCTCCTTTCAAGAGGTAGAGCCTAATTCCCCTCTCTTTGAGTCAGCTAGACTTAATGATTCTCTAAGTGTATTCTAATCAATAGAATACAGTAGAAGTGACAGTACATCACTTCTGAGACTACATCATAAAATAACTGCGTATTTGTCCTTGCTTTCTTTTTCAGAGTAGTTAGCTGTCATGTCACAAGCAGCCCTTTGGAGGCCAGCTAGATAAAGAAACCTCTATCCAATAGCCATATGAATGACCCTTCTTGAAGCATACTTTCCAACCCCCGTCAAGCATTCAGATGACCACAGCTCCTGCCCATAACCTGACTAAAACTTCATGAGTGACTTTGAACCAGAACCAACTAGCTAAGCCACACCCAGGTTCCCAACATTTGGAAATTATATGAGACAATAAGTATTTATTCTTTTAAGCAACTAAGTTTTGGGTAATTTGCTATGCCATAATAGAAACCAATAAAAGAATGAGCTGACAATAAATTCGTTGGTTTTCTGTCACTGTTTGTTTTGGTTTCTAATTTTTTTTTTTCTTTTTAGGGAGGAAGAGAAATATGTGTAGTACGTAAGACTTTGACCGTTTCAAGTAAAAAGAAAAAAATTCAAATGACTGCTGTAATATAGTAACTTTGGTGAAGTTGGAGGACAGCCTCATTTTAACCTAAAGGGCATATTGTTAAGATCATCACCTTCTGGAATATGGTCATAGTTTTGACATTTAAAGACAAAGAGAGATCAGGCCCTGAAAAACAAAATCAGGTGATCAATGTAAGTTCCAGAAAAAGAAAAAGAAAAACAAAAACAAAACTCAGCTACAATAGGAGAAACCCTCTGAAGAAAGTATGTAAATTTGTCCTTGCTCTGGGGCTCCAGTCCAAAATCTGAAAACATACATGGGAAATAAATTAATAGTCAGATGTGAATTTGGCAAGGATAGGAGTAAAGCAGACATGTCTGATTGAAATGGTGATAGCAACTGAAACTTCAAAATAGAGAGGCTGGGGACTTCCCTGGTGCTGCAGTGGTTAAGAATCCGCCTGCCAATGCAGGGGACACGGGTTCGAGCCCTGGTCCAGGAAGATCCCACATGCCGCGGAGCAACTAAGCCTGTATGCCACAACTATTGAGCCCACATGTCACAACTACTGATGCCCTGTGCCTAGAGCCCGTGCTCCGCAACAAGAGAAGCCACCGCAATGAGAAGCCCACACACCTCAACGAAGAGTAGCCCCCCGTCGGCCCAACTAGAGAAAGCCCACGCGCAGCAACCTAGACCCAACACAACCAAAAATAAATAAAGAAATAAAACTGATTCTTTAAAAAGAAAAAAAATAATGGCTGGCTGCTTTGTGTGACCTCTTCTCTTTGTATTTATTAGCTAAGGTTTCTTTGCCCTAGGCAGTATTGAATAAATACTGATAATAATGTGTGTCAGTTTCTTAACTGACATGCCCGACAGTATGGAACTTATTTATATTAAGTATCTTTTATGTTGGTTGTTTCTTGATGATATACTATACACCCTAATTCTATTAATAAATAGTCTCAAAAACTAATGGTAGGTAATTTTACTCCTGGAATTAGCACAATGCACTGTGTGATCATTTTTTCCCACCTCTATCAAAAGAAAAATAATGCTTTTTATGACATTTGTGTGTGTGTATTCTGCAAAATAGACTCAGTGGAATTGGGAAATATAGTCAATGGACAGAGTTTGATTTTAAGATCTAGTCTTTCTGCCTTAGTGTCTACAATAGCATAAAAATTTGTACCTTGGAAATAGAAGAATGGTGATATTACTGACAAAAATAAAATAGTTGATATTAGTGACAGAAATAAAAGAGTTGATATTACAGCCAATTTTAAATGGAAGTAAAGTTGAGCGAAATTTGTTTTCCCCAAAGAGTGTTTCTCAGTATAGTAGTACAGTAAGTTAATAGAAATTGTTCATAAATAGACTCTGTAGTCAAAATATATGGGTAGTAAGACCCTGGCAAACACATTTTGGTATGTGATAGACTTGATGATCTTCATGTTAATTTTCATTGCTTGAAACCTATGATAAATTCAGTTAAGTCATATAGATGGAAATAGCAAGAGCACAAATTGAATCATGAACCTCTAATAACAGTTTAAACAATACCACAGTGCTCGAAAAAGTTGTAATTATCTCTACTGCACTGATTTTAAAATGAATAAAAACCAAGACACGGGGCTTCCCTGGTGGCGCAGTGGTTGCGCGTCTGCCTGCCGATGCAGGGGAACCGGGTTCGCGCCCCGGTCTGGGAGGATCCCACGTGCCGCGGAGCGGCTGGGCCCGTGAGCCATGGCCGCTGAGCCTGCGCGTCCGGAGCCTGTGCTCCGCAACGGGAGAGGCCACAGCAGAGGGAGGCCCGCATACCACAAAAAAAAAAAAAAAAAAAAAAAAACCAAGACACTTTGTGAAATGGATCCATATGTTTCTCCCTACATTCTCCCTAATAAAATTGAATCCCCAAATAAAAATAGCTGAAAGGCATTATCTTATTATTAATCCAATTATATATTTATATATATATTAATCCAATATATATATTAATATTATATATTAATCCAATAATGTGCAAACAGCCCTCTTGTGCCTAGACAAATACAAGTTGTCTGGATTGTGATTATTTTAATGATTCAATAAGTAGGAAAAATTAGAGGGTTAATAGAGTCAGTAGGCAAATGTGACTCTTGCTATAACAGTCATTTCCCAATATTCTCAAGATATAAAAAGAAAGGCAGTTTTCGTATCTTCCATGGTAAATAATCCTACTAATTAGAAAAGCAATACCCATCATTGCATGCAATAAGCTAAAAGAAAGATGAGACATTTGAAATTATAGCAAATGATTAGAAAAAGGCCTCAGGATGAGAAGTATGATCCAATGTGCCCTGGTGATATATATAATGGAATAATGTGGCTATAAAATGTTCCACCCACTAAATGTCCAAGCATCTGTATTCTATTCAAAATAGTTCCAAATAGTATACAAAAACACTCTGGGAGATGTGAAGGTAGGGTTGAAGGAATGCTTTCCATCATTGGGCCAAGTAAGAGTGAAGATCAGATTTTATTTAAAACTTTGCTCTGTTCCTGTGATGTTTTTGTGAGTTTCAGTCATGGTAGAAGTAAGTATTTAAAAAGTCACAGTATGGTATTTCCCTTCCTTTGTGAAGTTGAAAGTTCTCTTATAAACATCTAAAATTTCTACCTTTTTCAAATAATTATGGTAATGGAGACCTGTGCAAACTATTTGTAGAGCAACAATTTGGCATGTCCCATACTAATACACAACTTTTTACAACTGCTTCTCAAGTTTATTTTTATCCTTTTTGTTTATAATGTATGACACCTGGATAAATTTGAACTTTAGATAAACAACAAATACTTTTTTGTTATAAGTATTTCCCCAATATTGCATAGAACATACTTACATGACAAAAATATTTATTTATTTAAATTTGAATTTAATAGTGTCATGTATTTTCATTTGACAAATATGGTAACACTAACTGACAATGATCTTTACAAATTAATTGAAAAATTAGGGAGTGTAAATAGGAATAATAATATTAGATTAAGTGAAGAGGTGAGTAACAGAGTATCAGAAAAAATATTTTCACTGAATTCTAATAGACAGTAAAATAGCTTTCCCCCCAAAAAAGGAATTGACATGATTTTGAAGTAAATCTTAAAGTTTATTGTACAGTTTCCAATTAGGTTAATATAAACTCATTTTCTATGTGGTACCTTTCAAATAGGCAGCTCAATTACTTTTTTATAATTCCTTTATTGAGTGTAATTCACACACCATAAAATTCACCATATTAAGGTGTGCAATTTAGTGGTTTTAGTATATTTACAAAGTTGTGCAACCATCACCACAATAAATTTCAGCACATTTTCATCATCCCTAAAAGAAAAATAATGCCCACTAGCAGTCACACTCCATTCCTTATACCTGTCCCCAAGCCCGAGGCAAACAATCTTCTTTCTATCCCTATAGATTTGCTTATTCTGGACAATGTATATTAATGTGATCATATGATATGTGGACCTCTGTGGCTTGATTCTTTCATTAGCATATCTTCAAGGATCATCCATGTTGTAGAATGTACCATATTTTATTTCTTTCTATTGTTGAACAATATTTTATTGTATGGATATACCACATTTTATTTATCCATTCATCAGTTAATGGATATTTGGTTGTTTCCAATTTTTAGCAATTGCTAATAATGCTGCCATAAAATTTGCATTTCCACATTTGTGTGGACCAGTGTTTTATTTCTCTTCAGTTGATACCTAGGAGTGAAACTGCCAGGTCATATTGTAACTCTACAACTGTTCCTTTGAGGAACTGCCAAATTTATTTTCCAAAATGACTGTACCATTTTACATTCCCAGCAGCAGTGTACAGGGTTCCAATTACTCCACATACTTTCCAACATTTTTTATTATCTCTCTTTTTGTTTATAACCAACCTAGTTGGTATGAAATTGTATCTCATTGAGTTTTGATTTGTGTTTCCCTAATGGTTAATGATGTTGAACATTTTTTCATGTGCTTATTAGACATTTGTATATATTTGCTGGAAAATGTCAATTAAAATCTTTTGCCTATTTATTAATTGGGTTGTTTGTCCTTTTATTATTGAGCTTTGTAAGGAAACAGATTCTCCCTGAGAGCCACCAGAAAAAAAAAAAAATTTTCCAAACCATTTTAGATCTTTGTGGGAACACACAGGCTGAGGTCTCCTACTCCATCACCCAGGTGATGTCATTGTCTCTTGCAACCTTAATGAATTTATTTATTACTTCTACAGTTTTTTTTTTTGGTTGTTGTTGAATCTTTAGAGTTTTCTACATATATGATCATGCCATCTGAAAACAGAGATAATTTTGCTTCTTTTCTGACCTGAATGCATTTTATTTATTTTTCTTGTCTAACTGCTCTAGCTAGGGCCTCAAGTACCATGCTGAATAGAAGTGGCGAGAGCAGGCATCCTTAGCTTGTAACAGATGTTAGAGAAAAAGCTTTTATTTTTTTCCCCATGGATTATTATGTTTGCTGTAGACTTTCCTTGTATAGCCATGCAAGCTATCAAAAATACAGTAAAAGAAACAGCCAAGGAATCAAAATAGTACACCAGAAAATATCTATTTAAATACAAAAGTAATAGAGAAATAGAAGGAAAAAGACATAAAATATGGAAAAAACAAATAGCAAAATGGTGAACAAAAATTGTACTTTATCAGTAATTACATTAATTTAAATGGACTAAACAGTTCAATCAAAAGACAGGGATTGGCACATTTCATTAAAAAAAAATCCAACTACACTTTGTCTACAAGAGACGTACTTTAGATTCAAAGACAAAATAGGTTGAAAGTAAAAGGAAAGAAAAAGGAAAATGATAGCTCTGTAAGGTCTGCATCTAAATTCATTTATTTGCATTTAATATCCAATTGTTCCAGCGCCACTTGTTGAAAAGGCTATCTTTGCTCCAATGCATTTATTGCCTTTGCTCCTTTGTCCAAGATTAGTTGATTGTATTTCTTTGGTTCTACTTCTGGATTTTCTGTTCTGTTCCATTTATCTATTTTCCTATGCTTTCTTCAATACCACACTGTCTTCTTTTCTGTAGCTTTACAGAAAGTCATGAAGTCAGGTAGTGTCAGTTTTTCAACTTTGTTCTTTTCCTTCAGTATTTTTCTGGCTATTCCAGGTATTTTGCCTCTCCACATAAAGTTCAGAAACAGTTTTTCTATATCCACAAAATAACTTGGGATTTTAATTGGGATTGCATTGAATCTATATATCAGGTTGGGAACAACTGAAATCTTGACAATATTGAGTCTTTTTATCCATAAATATGGAACATTTCTCCATTTATTTCTTCTTTTAGTTCATTCATCAGAGTTCTGTAGTTTTCCTCATATGATCTTGTACATATTTTGTTAGATTGTATATGCGTTTCACTTTTGTGTGTGCTAATATAAATAGTATTATGTGTTTAATTTCATATTCCTCTTGCTTACTTATGGTATATAGGAATGTGATTGACTTTTGTATATTAACCTTGTAGCCTGCAACCTTGCTATAATCACTCATTACTCTCAGGAGTTATTTTTTCAACTCTTTTGGATTTTTCTCCATAGGTGATTCTTTTGGATTTTTTGCAAAAAGACAATTTTGTTTCTTCCTTCCCAATCTATATACTATTTTTTTCCTTTTCTTGTTTATTGCATTAGCTAGAACTTTGAGTACAATGTTGAAAGGGAGCAGTGAGAAGGGAAATCCATGTCGTGTAATTGATCTTGGTGGAAAAGCTTTGAGTTTCTCACCATTAAGTACAATGTTATTTGTTTTTTGTCGATATTCTTTCATCAAGTTGAGGACATTCCCCTATTTTCCTAGTTTATTGCAGGTTTTTATAATGAATTGGTGTTGGATTTTGTCAAATGGTTTTCTGTATCTATTAATATGATTATGTAATTTTTCTTTCTTAGCCTGTTGATGTGGTGGATAACATTAATTGATTTTTCAATGTTAGACCAGCCTTCCATGCCTGGGATAAATCCCACTTTATGGTGGTGTATATAGCTGCCCTTGAACAACTCAAGATTGTACTGCACAGGACCACTTATATGCAGATTTTGGCAAAAGATATATGGAAACAAATTTTGGAGATTTGCGATGATTTGAAAAAGCTCAGATAAACCATATAGCCTGGAAATATGGAAAAATTAAGAAAATTTTAGGTATGGCATGAATGCATAAAATGTACATAGATAGACTTTTTTATTATTTACTACCATAAAATATACACAAATCTGATACAAAATGTTGAAATTCATCAGAACTTACAAACACATTTACAGATCATACATGGAATCATTTGCAGTGGAGAGAAATGTAAACAAATGTAAAGATGCAGTATTGAATTATAACTGCACAAAATTAACTCTGGTACATACTGTACTACCATAATAATTCTGTAGCCACCTCCTGTTACTATTGTGGTGAACTCAAATGTTGTGAGTATCTGCTTAAATCACTTTGTAATGCTAATCATCTTTTCGTGAGCAGTTTCTCTCCAGTAAACTGCATATCACAGTAAAAATGCATATCTTGTGGTTCTCATGTATTTTTCATTGTGTTTAGTGCAACACCATAAACCTTGAATAATTCTGTGGGACCCATATGAAGTGCCACTAGTGATGCTGGAAGGGCTCCTAAGAAACAAAGTCATGACATTATAAGAAAAAGTTGAATGGCTTGATATGTATTGTAGATTGAGGTCTATAGCTGTGGTTGCCCACCATTTCAAGATAAAGGAATCCAATGTAAGGACTGTTTTTATAAAAAAAGAAAAGGAATTTCATGAAGCCATCACTGCAGCTATGCCAGCAGGTGCAAAAAGCTTGCCTTTTTGGGAAATACGCTTTTATCTCATATTGAAAATACAGTTTTTATGTGGGTGCAGGATTGCTATAAGAAAGGTATCCCTATAGACTCTAATATGAGTTGAGAAAAGGCGAAGTCATTGTATAACAGTTTAAAGCAAAAGGAAGGTGAAAGGTATAAAGCCAGGGAACTGAGTGCCAACAAAGAATGGTTTGATAATTTTAGAAAGAGGTTTAGCTTAGAAATTGTCAAGATAACAGGAGAAGCAGCCTCTGCCAACCAAAAGACCGCCGGTGAGTTCCCAGACGCCATTAAGAAAATTATTGAGGGCTTCCCTGGTGGCGCCGTGGTTAAGAATCTGCCTGCCAATGCAGGGGACATGGGTTCAAGCCCTGGTCCGGGAAGATCCCACATGCCACAGAGCAACTAAGCCCGTGTACTGCAACTACTGAGCCTGCGCTCTAGAGACCGTGTGCAACAATTACTGAAGCCCACGTACCTGCTCGCCACAACTAGAGAAAGCCTTTGCGCAGCAACGAAGACCCAATGCAGCCATAAACAAACACACAAACAAATAAATAAATAAAAAGAAAATTATTGAGGAGAAAGGATATCTGCCTGAATAGGTTTGTAATGCAGACGAAAGCGCCCTATTTTGAAAAAAAAGAAATAGTGCAACAAAGGACATTTATTAATAAGGAAGAGAAGTGAGCAACAGGATTTAAGGCAGGAAGTGATAGGCTAACTCTACTGTTTTGTGCAAATGCAGTCCAATTTATAATCAAGACTACCCTTATCTATAAAGTTGCTTACACCGGAGCCTGGAAAGGAAAAGATAAACATGAGCTGCCAGTCCTTTGGTTGTGCAACAAGAAGGCCTGGACAACAAGAACCCTTTTTCTGGATTGGTTCCATGGATGCTTTGTCCCTGAAGTCAGGAATACCTTGCCAGTAAGGGAACGCCTTTTAAAGTTCTTTTGGTAATGAACAATGGCCCTGGCCTCCTAGAACTGCATGAGTTAAACACTGAAGGCATAAAAATGGTCTACTTTCCTTCAAACATAAAGTTTCCAATTCAGTATCCAGATCACAGGATCATAAAGACCTTAAAGGCTCCTTACACAGAGTATTTTATGTAAAGCACTGTCAATACTATGGAAGAGAATCCTGACAGAGAGAACATCATGAAAGTCTGGAAGGATTATATCACTGGGGATGCCAATGTTGTTACAGAAAAAACAGTGAAAGCCATCAAGCCCAAAACAATAAATTCTGCTGGAGAAAACTGTGTCCAGATGTTGTGTAATGACTTCTCAGGATTCATGACAGCCAATCAGGGAAATCTTGAAAGAGATTGTGGATGTGAAAAAAAAAAGGGGGGGGTGGGTGAAAGGTTTCAAGATATGGATCTTGGATAAATTCAAAAGCTAATAGACACCACATCAGAGGAACTAACAGAAGAAAACTTGATGAAGATGAGTGTTTCTAAACCGATGCCAGATGATGAGGAAGAAGAGGTTAGAAGAAGCAGTGCCAGAAAACAAACTGACATTAGACAACCTGGCAGAAAGAAGGGTTCCAATTATTCAAGAATGCTTTTGACTTCCTTTACAACATATACCCTTCTATGATACAGGCACTGAAACTAAAGCAAACCAAATGGTGGAAAAAGGATCGGTACCGGGGCGGGGAGGGTTGGAGAGAGATAAATTAGGAGTTTGGGATTAACATATACACACTACTATATATAAAGTAGATAACCAACCTTGACCTACTGTATAGCATAGGGAACTCTACTCAATATTTTGTAATAAACTATAAGGGAAAAGAACCTGAGAAAGAATATATATATATGACTGAATCACTGTGTTGTATACCTGAAACTAACATGATATTGTAAATCAACTCTACTTCGATTAAAAAAATAAAGGGCTTCCCTGGTGGCACAGTGGTTGAGAATCTGCCTGCTAATGCAGGGGACATGGGTTCGAGCCCTGGTCTGGGAGGATCCCACATGCCATGGAGCAACTAGGCCCGTGAGCCACAACTACTGAGCCTGTGCCAGACCCAACATAGCAAAAATAAATAAATTAATTAATAAACTCCTACCCCCAACATCTAAAAAGAAAATAAAAAATAAAAACAAAATAAAGATAAAAAGTTAAAAAAAAAAAGGATTGGTACCATACAGAAACATTTTTAAAGAAATAAAAAAGCAAAAAGGTCAGATGGAAATTATGATATATTTCCATAAACTTACACCTAGTGTGTCTGCCTCTCCTGTCTCCCCTTTCACCTTTTCTACCTCCGCCACGTCTGCCACTTCTGAGACAGCAAGACCAAGCCCCCTTCTTCCTCCTCCTCCTCAGCCTACTCAAGACTACGAGGATGAAGCCCTTTACGATGATCTGCTTCCACTTAATGAATAGTAAATAATCATCACGCCACTCAGTTAATAAACCTATCTGTTGTGTATATGTGTGAGTGTCTGTGTGAAAATCTAATAACTGTAACTGCAAGAGCTGTATGAGACATATTTTGTGACATCATCACCTAAGTATTCATTGTGTAGAACATCATGTGCAAGACTTGTGTTAAAGTGGAGAGCCTATCCTTACACAGGCATAAGGTGAGCAATATTCAAGTTAATAATGTGTTAGTTTGCTTACTGTTTTATAACTTTGCTTTCAAAAACCTACATTACCATACAGTATGCCCCTCTCTCTTTTTTTTTTTTTTTTTTTTTTTGCGTTACGCGGGCCTCTCACTGTTGTGGCCTCTCCCGTTGCGGAGCACAGGCTCCGGACGCGCAGGCTCAGCGGCCACGGCTCACGGGCCCAGCCGCTCCGCAGCATGTGGGATCTTCCCGGACCGGGGCACGAACCCGTGTCCCCTGCATCGGCAGGCAGACTCTCAACCACTGTGCCACCAGGGAAGCCCGCCCCTCTCTCTTTGTAATTGGAGAAATTTCGTTATCAGCCAGTCATCACAAGTGGCTTTTTTTTTAAGTTAACAATGTTTCTAATACTATATTATGAATATGATTGTAATAGTGTATGTTATAAAAATTTTATAACGATTTATTCATTAGTGTATAGGCAGGCTACCATGAAGCAGTCATACTGCTGCTTCTTCGTTGTCAGTGCATGCATCATTATATCTGTAAATAAATATGAATTTCTTTTTCACATTATCTTATTATTTTTGATGTCTAGAGTTAGTAATGCTTATAACATCTACAGTGTTTTGTATCATATAAGACAATATTGATGTAAGTACTGACAGACAATTCATTTTGTAAACAGACAATGTAAACTTACAGTATCAATATAGTACAGTAGTGAAAATATATTTTCCCTTCCTTATGATTTTTCTTAATAACATATTCTTTTCCCTGGCATACTTTACTGTAAGAATATGTATACAATACACATAACATACAAAATAAGTGTTAATCAACTGATATCGGTATGGCTTCCAGGTCAACAGTAGGCCATTAGTAGTTAAGTTTCTGTGAAGTCAAAAGTTATACATGAATTTTCAACTTCACATGGAGTTGGCATCCCTAATCTCCACATTGTTCAAGGGTCAACTGTAATTCTCTTAATACATCATTGGATTTAATTTGCTAATATTTTTTGAGATTTTTTTTCATCTATGTTAACAAGAGATATTGGTCTGTAGTTTTCTTTTTGTAATGTTTTTGTCTGGTTTTGGTATTAAAATAATGCTTGCCTCATCAAATGGGTTAGGAAGTAATCCCTCGGTTTCTATCCTCCTAAAGTGATTGTAAAGAACTGGAATCATTTCTCCCTTAAATGTTTGGTAGAGTTCACCAGTGAACCCAACTGAGCCTGGTGCTTTCTGTTTTGGAAGGTTATTAGTTATTTATCTGATTTCTTTAAGTTTCTTTAATAGATATAGACCTATTCAGATTGTCTGTTTCTTCTTGCATGAGTTTTGGCACAATGTGTCCTTCTAGGGATTGGTCCATTTCATCTAGGTTGTCAAATTTGTGGGCATAGGGTTGTTCGTATTCCTTTTTTATACTTTCAATGTTTATGGAATCTGTAGTTATGTCCCTTTTCACTTCTGATATTAGTAGTGTCCTCTCTCTTTTTTTAGTTAGCTTGACTAGAGGTTCTCAATGCTATTGATCTTTTCAGAGGTAGTTTTTGATTTCTTTGATATTTTCTATTGATTTATTGTTTTCAATTTCATTGATTTTTGCTTTAATTCTCCCTTTATAAATTGAGATACAGTTGCATATAACATTATGTTAGTTTCAGGTATACAACATCATTATTCAATATATGTAAACATTGCAAAAATGATCACCACAATAAGTCTCTTTAAAATCCATCATTACACATAGTTACAATTTCTTTTTCTTTTGATGAGAACTTTTAAGATCTACTCTCAGCAACTTTCAAATATACAATCCAGTATTATTAATATAGTTACCATCCTGTACATTTACCTTCTCAGAGCTTATTTATTTTATAACTGGAAGTTTGCTTTAATTCTATTTTTTTTTCTTTTGCTTACTTTGGAATTAATTTGCTCCTCTTTTTCTAGCTTCCTGAGGTGAAAATTTAGATTACTGATGTTATATTTTCAATTACTTTTCAAATATTAAATAATAAATCCTTAAAAAATATTTTAATCCTTGTATGATAGCTGGAACTGGCAAGTAATGTGGGTCTCATTTAAATTGAAAATAAACAGGGAGAAGGACTTAAAGATTTATGTGACATATCCCAGAATTTTCAGTAGCATGTGGAAAAATTAGCTGTAAATATCTAAAAGTTCAGATATTTATTTTTAGTTTTCTGTCTTCAGAAATTTTCTCTGGATTTTGCACATTGGAAATGTGCTCTATCTCAATAAGACTGAAGAAAAGTACAAAAATATTTTTGGAGGAAATCTCAGTTTACTATTTCAGATTCTTATTGCTCCTTTAGGATGACAATGGGCTGCACAGTTGTGACAGCACATTTTGAACAGTTAGAAAGCAATGGCAATGATTTTATGAAGTACAATAACTAAATTTTCTATAAGAGAAGCAGGCATTTTTCCAAGTTTTCCATAAACAGTTTCCAACATCTTTCACTCTGTGGAAATTGAGGATGCACTATAGCATGCAACAGTTTTAGAGTTCATTTTACTCTTGATGATATGTTCAGTTTTGCTGTAACTTGAGGTAGTACCTTTATAAACAGGTTAAATTGTGAAGAAATATATAAATCCTGAAATAAATATGGCACTATATCTTAAAAAAAGATACCTGAAATTTACTTGTAGCAATGAACATAAGAATGTTTTCAGCTTGTGAGTTATTGTTAAATGATGAAATAGGTTTATCTGAATTAGGAGGGAAAGTTGTAACTTCAGATGTGAACAGGTCTCAGAGACATGTGGAAACTGGTGGATATTTGAGATCTGCATATGTGTGTCTGGTTTTTTCCTTCACAACTCCATTCAGCTGAGTGCACATTTTGCATTCACCTAGTGTTTCTTGTGGGGGAAACTGTACATAGGCAAATGTGGAATTCATGTTCTCCTCCAATTATTTCTTAATGTATCAATTGCTTTGGAACAAATTTGAGTTTCAAAACAAACATCATAGCAGAGCTAACCATATCTGAAAACTTCTATGTTAAAAAAAAGCGGTTGATTGCAGATCCATTATAGATATATGCTTGAGTACGGAGATTGAGCAAATAAGCCCATCTTTTATAGTTGGCAATCCAGGGGCTGTTTGGAAGTCATTTGAACTGACACAGTTGAGGTGGCAAAGATATGTTATGGATCTGTTGAAGAAACTGAAAATGTGCTCCATGAGAGAACAGCTACAGCATTTGTAAGCCTCGGAGAAAAACACACTTGCCCTTGCCCAGTCAGCTTTACAATACAGCCATTCTTGCACTCCACTAAGCCCTGGGTCATATATATATATATATATATATATATATATATATATATATATATATATCTTCTAAACATTGATAAAGTCTTTTTTCCTTGTGCTAAGGTAAATACAGATAGTTATTATTTAAATTTTTTCTTGGAGAATAATTTAAGGAAAGCTGATTTCATTTCATGCCACCGGCCTGTCTCACTTGTTAATATGTTCCTCTGTACATAAGTTACATGAAAACAGAACCAAAACTTTAAGGGTATCTAACTGCAGAGTGCCCATGATGTCTTCATTTGCATAATTTCATATTCTTGAAGATTTTATTTACAGAAGTAAATATGAAAAAGGTGGTATAAGATTGATATGAGGATGTTATGCTTTAAAATTTTTCCTTTTTTCATAAATATAATATTTATTTTTAAGTCTTTGGCATAACATCATTCAAATGTTTCTTCATTTCTGTCCTATCTTACATATAGTTTTGTGTCTTATTCAGTAAGTCATATCTTACTTCAGTATTTTTTTAAATCTTTTTGTTATTGGTATTTGAATAAAGGTATGAGATATTTATTACTTTCAATTATTCCTATGGTCCTTTGACTAAATGTTTGCAAGCTGCATTCAAGTCTAAGTCCTTGAATATTTGATACTTTTAAATGAGACTTAAAGAAGGTATTCTATTTTCTATATTTTATTTATATTTTTGTATTTATTATATATAATTTATCTATATATTATAAATATATAACGTCTATAACTTTGTAATATATTTAATTATTTATACAAGATATATATACAGTTTGGAAGAGGTGAGCCACAGGTATTTTTCAAGGAGTTTTACAGTGACATCTTTACAATTTAATACATAAAAAGCAAAACTTCAGAGATTATAGAATGTGCCTGCTATCTAAACAAACAGGAAAAATGATTTTTAAAACTTTGGTTAGATTTTAATGGTTTCTATACCAAGAATTATGCTATTGCCCTCTTGGTTCCTTGAAATTTGGAGTGAAAGAAGTAATTTCATGGTACTAGGTGTTCGAAGCTGCCAGATGTACCCACCATTCAGTCTTTCTTTTCTTGACTAAACTTTAGGCAAAGAGAATTATCCAAATTCTATTCCCTAATCATTACTGGGAAAATTTCAGCCCAAGTATTAGACTTGTAGGTAAAATTGCAGGTGCAGGCATTCTTTGGGTGTTTTGTTCCCTTCTGTAGCCCATGATTATAGCTGGCCTTGGACTTTGCTCCCTCATATTAGAATAGGTTAAATTATGCTATCAAATAGCCTAACAATGAACTCATGGCCCTAGCATAATAGCACTATAGTTCCTCACATGTCCTGAATGTAAATTGGACTTCCAACAGAAGTTTCCTTCTTAAAAACAAGATTTTACCTTGTCAGCCTTTTAAGTTTTCCTTAATTCATACCTCATCTACTAATTTTATGAGTTCATTTCAAATTGTTAGCTCTTATACCATCCCTATATCCTACTTTGGTAATATTCAGATATTTTTGCCTAAAGAACTTCAAAGGTATATTTTGTCCATAATTTTAGTATTTTTAGATAAATTCAGAACTCGGGATTTTACAATATTAATCTTCTTAGCTTACAGTAAATGATTTTATCTAAAATTATTATTTACAGACAACTAACTCAAGGATTAAAACAGAGCTATGCTCATCACCTTAGGCTGCATGCAAAGATCTCAGTTCAAAAGCACTCAAATTCCCTAATTCTGTATTAAGACTTTTATTTACATAACAAACTCAAGGGATATATGAAATCAAATTCAAGTGAATTACCAAACGAATGAACTTCATCATAATACAGTAATTATTAATCTAGTTAAATTATTCCATTAAAAATAGTTAAACAATAAAACCTGGTATGAAACTAGTCACCTAAAACAGAATCTACCTAAAATTCTCACACTGAGAACATCAGAGTATTCCATGACACTCTCAATATCTACACTGAGCACATTCTGGCAGAATCTCACACTGACAGAAATTTTATCTGAAACTGATTACTAATTTCATAACCAAACATTGGATGTAACTCTTTATTAGAAGCTGCACTCTCACAGGTACTAGAAATTTTTCTGAAATAAAGCTTAATATACTTAAGTCTGATTTTATTCTAGTATTGATATTTCAACAAAAGATAAACAAAAAATATTTCTTTCCAAACACTATGTTTCAGGACATATTAGTCACACAGTTTATTTACTAAAATTCAGATTTTATTATCGTTTTCCTGAAACATTATTTGTATTATTTCATGTTTCTTTGTATCAAATATTTCTGATGCTTCTTACATGAAAGAGTCAATAAAACTTGGCACCACCAGCATTACCCTTCTTCCTAAATTATGTTTGCATTTCTCAAGTTCTAGGTTACTGCCTATTCTATCCAGTCATTCATTCACTTATTCATCCATGTTTTTAAACAAGTATTTATTTAATATCTACCAGATATGAGATAAATGTTATAGGTGTGAAAAATCAGGAAGACTTAGCCACTAATTTCAAGATGCTCAGAGGAGAAAGGGGAGAAAGACAAGTAAAAAGAAGATAAAGATACATATGATACATGTTAAAATAAGCCTGAACATAAGAAACTATGAATTTCCTGGAGTAAATTACACTGGGCTAAGTCCTGTAGTATTAATAGGAGTTAGCCATGTGGAAAGCAAAGGGGTACTGGGGGAAAGTACCAGGAATTTAAAGGACAATCATGAGCAAAGGTTTTGAAGTGTACAATACAGTACATGAAGGTGAATGATGAGTGAGAAAAGTAGCACAGGAAGATGGGATAAGGGAAGTAATGAGCAAGGAGGCTGGAAAAATGCTGAGATAAGACCAAGAAGCATATGCCCAAAGTCCAATGAGTCACCAAGAATTTCAAGAAGTGTCTTCATTAAATCTTTATTTTAGAAAATTATAAAAGTACAGAAGACAATCTGAAATATAACACTAGTAAATTGTGGATATAATTAGGAGGCTGTTTCAATCATCCAGAGCAAATATATTATGAGAAGCTGAACCAAGAGAGTGAAGTGGGAATAGAGACAACAAACAGACTTTAGCAATATCATGGAGGTGATTTGTATTTGACTTGTAGCTCATTTAGAGACAAGCGATGGAGTAGAGAGTCACGGTTGGCTTTCAAGATTCTGCTTTTAACATTAAAAGCAAATTAGACATATATGAAAAGGAGCAAATTTAGACAAGAAGAAAATCAGTGTGGTTTCTATGTGCAGTTTTAGGTGCCTATCTTATATATGTTTAGAGAGTTGGACATGCTGATTTGAAGCTAAGAGAGAATTGGATTAGTGATATAGATTTGGGAGTAATTTGCTCAAAAATGGTAATTTCAGACTTGGGAAGAGGTGACCAGGAAAGTTGAGATTCAAAAGTTGCCAGGTAGGTTTTTTGAGTCAGTGGGTGTTTATTAAATATCTGCATTTAAGCATCATTTTATGGGCCAGGCCCTCTCTAACTGTCCCATTTCTCACCAGGCACTATCAAGGAAAACAGTACAGCCTGCTCTACTCCCTTGTGTTAACCAGCTTGGCCCCTAAAGGCAATTGATTGCAAAACCCAAAGGAGATAACAGAAGAAAGGATTGATCTCCGAAAAATATCAACATTTCTGGACAGATGAAGATAATCATGTGAACGATAGTGAAAAGGATCTACAGAGAAAGAAAAGAAGATTCAGAATAACCTTACTGTATTGGTATTCTTCAACTGATTTCCTCCCCAATTGCTGTGTCTATTCTCATATATATTTAATTTACTAAATAAAGAAAATACCTCCTATTTTTCTCAATATTAGCGATATCCTGCCATATTTTTTTCACTAATCGTTCCAAGTTATTTAGGAAAATCATAGAATAAGATTTGAGATACGAAGATTTTAGTGTAGTGTTCTCCTTCACTTTGTTTGTTCCCCTCTTTCTTTTTTTTATTTTGGAGAGTATCTATTATTAAGGTGCCTGACATACAGAAGTTTCTAAAAACATGTTTTTTCTTTTCTTCACATAGCGTAATTTTTTTTTTGCATAAAGTTGGGAATGCAAATGTGTTTAATAACACCCTCTACCTCATTAATGGCAAATTTTTATAAAACTGAAGGAAAATTAAAAGGAGAGAGGGCTGGAATAGAGAGATAATCATTGTTTATTCTTGACAGGCAGTTTAAACTGAATTTTTTTACTAGAAAGGAAAAATCTGTGGAAGAATTTTAGTGAGGAAGAACTAGCCCCACCTGATATTAAAATGTATGGTGAAATAACAGAAACTACTTGGACTGGAGAGAAAACACATAAATTAACAGAATAAAATAAAAAGCTCAGAAATAAATACATATATACATATATATCTGTATATATACACACACATGTCCCTAACATACAAATATGACATTTAAGGACAGGGAAGTTGCAAAGGTTTCAGGAACCTGATAAAGTTTCCAGTTATTGTTATTGGACTAAAATTCTTGCTATTATTAGATAGTGCTATAAACTTCCCATTATCTTCCTGTATGTATCCCTAAATAACGTACAAATAAAGACTGAAAAATACAACTACATAAACATTTTAAAATTGGAATAATAAAAGGCACCATTTACATGGTGAAAATGTAAATAAAGTACTGGATGAATAATTTTTAGTACTAGTTTTTAGAAGAAACATGGGATTAGTTAACCACAATTAATAGTTTCTATGAATAAATGACAAAAAACATATAACCCAAAAGAATATGGGTAAGGAAAATAGACAACTTGAATAAGAAAAATATTGAAAGTTTGCTTAATCTCATATTAAAAGAAATACAAATTCAAATAATGAATTATGTTCTTCTGCCCAACACCTGGACAAAAGGGAAAAGATTGATTGCATTTATTAATCATTTATCTTGAAGAAATGCCATTCGTATACTGTTTTGGTGGAGGATAAAGTGGTTCAACTTTTTGGAAATCATTTCAACAGTATTTATTACAAATTAAAATTTTCAAACTGTTAGATTCAATTTCCATTTCTATGTAACCATCCTAAAGAAATACTTGTGCATATACATAGAGGCATGTATAAAAAATGCAAATGAAACACTGTTCGTAATACTGGGAAAAAAATCTCCATCAGTACGGATATAGTTAAAGAGTACCAGCATACTATGGAATATTACCTGGCAATTAAACAACTGACACTGGAATTCTTTAGGACACGTGAAGAAGGAGAAGCAGTGAGGTTGAACTGATGATTGGGGTGGGCTTTTTTGGGTTTGGGTTGTCACTATTAAGATCAGTGTTTCTCGTTGGAAGTTCACAAAAAAACCAGATAGAATCACATGGTATCTAGGGTAGGACTCAGGAATCTGCATTTTGACATTTTATTCTTTTTTAAAAAAAATTATTAAGCATATTTTACACAACATATGATTCACTCCAGTGTACAATTAAATGAGTTTTAGAAATTTTAACAACTTGTGACACCATCATCATAAATCAGTTTTACAGCATTTTCATTGCCCCAATAAGATCCCTCACATCTTTTTACTGTTAACTCAATGCCCACCCTTGCCTCAGACAACAATTAATCTACTATCTGTCTCCATCTATTTGCCTTTTCTGGACATTTCATTTAAATGGAATCACACAGCATGTCTCAAACTTTAACATGCATAGAAATCACCTGGGAATCTTGTTAAAATGCAGATTGAGCAGGTCTGGAGTGATGCCTTAAAATCTGCACTTCTAACAAGTTCTCAAATGATGCTGAAGCTGCTGGTCCATGGACCATATTTCCTGGGGCAGGACCCTAGGATGCTTCTGATTCTTACACAGAAAATTTTGAGGACCACTGTCGCATATCTGTCTGCACGTTTTTAACAATGAATATTTGTTCCTGTCTTATAGCTATCTTTTTTTTTAAAGAAGAAAGTTAGATAATAGGAAGTTTACAGCACTATCTAATAATAGCAAGAATTTTAGTCCAATAACAATAACTGAAAACTTTATTAGGTTCCTGACACCTTTGCAACTTCTCTGTCCTTAAATGTCATATTTGCATTGTCTTTTATTTTCTAGAGAGAGATTAGTCAAAAATATGAGGATTATCTTGATCAACAGAAAAATGGAGAGCCAGCCTTATGGGGATACAAGTCTCAGGAAATAAAGAAGAAAAATATTTAAAAGGAAAAGAACATCAAATAAATTCCTGGGGCCTACGGAAAAAGTGCACAGATGGACAACCAAGAAAGGATGGAGGTAGGACTCAGGCTGTTCCCAACTCTTAATACTACAAATAAATAACAAAAGGTATTTTACTTATTTGCATTCTCTCTTGACAAGTTTATTTTTAGTGCCTGACCTTAAATTGTTTCTCCAACACTATTAGTGGTTGGACCAATTTATTTATGTTTTCAGATTGATATTTTCTATACGTTGTATAACATAAACTCCTAAGGCAGCACTTTTCTAATATTATGTACATCTATTCGGGGCCTGAAGAATGCATCACTAGTTATATTAGCATTTAGTTTCTCTCTGAGGAATATTCTATTGTGAATTCAAATAAAGAAAGAACAATAACAGATGCCCAGAACATTCTTATCTTTATTGTGAATTCTTGGTTGACTAAATCTAAATTATGTAATTTAAATCCAAGCCAATCAACTTTATTTAACATGTACTTACCATACCTCAGTGTTCTTCTCCCGCTTATTTTCAATACTACCAACTATTAAGTCTCTGTATGAAGAAAAGCTGTGGTTTGGGTAATCCAAAGCAATAGTTAAATCTAAATAATTGGTTTTGAATGTTTTATAAAATTCTGTTGCTTTTGTTTTCTTGAGTTTCCAAACCCCAGAAGTTAGGTACAAGGAATGCTGGGACTATAAGAGGTATCTGAGTAATATCAGAAAGAAAGGAATAGAATATGTATTTCTATTTTCCACTGCTTTTTGTATTCCTGCAAGTATATCTTTTCTCATATTGAACATTATTCACTTTATACAACAATAAAACATCTTTTGACCTGAAATTTTATAATATAAGGAATCTGTCATTTCTCTAATGACCTTAACAGGTAAATTGTTTTTTCTTAGAAAAATTGTTTGACCATGTATTATCACTTGTACAATTATACCTAAGAAAAAATACTGAAAGCAGAAAAATCTTTACATTTGAAGATGCCCATCACGTATATTTATAAAAGAAAATATTGAAAATAAACTAAATGCTGGTTAATATGCAAATAATTACATAATTATGGAATATTTTCTTGAATAAGCCAAAACTTAAAAAATAGTTTTTATGGTGAATTTCAACATGCACTGCCTACAATAACTATATTCATTAATTTATTTATGTATTTAGCAAATGTCTTTAGCATGTGCTAAAAATTGTATAATAAAAAAGTATTTATATGATAAGTTTTTAAAAGCAGCATGCAAAATTATAAATCATATATTATTGAAACCGTTTTAGTACCAAAACAAAAATTATGAATATAAAAATATCAGAAGGAAAGTTAGTAACTGTAAAAAATTAATTTTGAACTTCCAATTTTCTGTATATTTAATATTACTATACTGATTTTTACAAAAACAGCTTTAAAAATTCAAGAAATAGGTACAGCTTGAAAACGCTGACCTATAAAAATTAGTGACAAAAGAATTAAAATACACTCTGTAGGCTTTTATGTATATAAAAAATGCACTGTCTTATTCAGTTCTCTATTCTCTTTATGCATAACAGAGCTTGTCTAACTCTAGTTATTTGCCATTTCAGTATCAGTGATAACCAGGGTCAAAGGGCTCCCAGTCTTTGAAAAGGTACTGTATAACAGATTAGTTATAGGGTATCAGTAAATTGGATCTAAATGCAAGGCATTTCTCACAACATGTCTCAATGTCGCTTTTCAGATTTTCCCTTGTAACTTCAGTAGCAGCACATGTAGAAAGCTAGCTTAGCCTACAGAAAAAACCTCTTCAACTGGTATTTATTTTTATGTCCAAAGTAAAAAATTTCAGAGGTTGACTCATTGGTTGTCTGCATTAATCCCAAACCAAGTGAAGTTTCTATATAGTCATATACATAAGTTTCTCTCAGCAGGATTCCTAAACCTTTTGCAGAATATATCTGAATTTTCCGGTCACAAGACAATGGTAGGAGAAACAGTGCACTGTGGAATAATTAGTTTCATCAAAATGTGTGTTTTCTGCTAAATATTCTCCTATTTAAGAAGCTGTGAAGACCATCTGTGATGGTTGATTTTATGCGTCAATTTTCGCTAGGCCACGGTACCAAATATTTGATCGAACACCATTCTACATATTTCTGTGAAGGTATTTCTGGGATGGAATAATATTTAAATCAGTAACCTTGAGTAAATCAGATTGCCCTCCATTATGTGAGTGGAACTCATGCAATCAGTTGAAGGACTAGAGAAAAAGACTCATCTCCCTCAAGAGAGATTTCAGCTGGCAGACTGTCTTTGGATTCATAATGCAACTCTTCCCCGCTTCTCTAGCCTGCTGACTTACTCTGCATATTTTGGACTTGCTGGTATCCACAATCATGTGAGACAATGAGACAATTCCTTAAAATAAATTTTTCTCTCTCTCTCTCCCCACCCTTCTCTTATACATACACACACACACACACACACACACACACACACACACACACTCACTCACACATGCTATTAGTTTTGTTCCTCTGGAGAACCTTGACTAATACATTATCTTACGTGTCTTCTTTCTCTCTCTCTCTCTCTCTCCCCCTCCTCCTCTTTTACACACACACACACAAACACACACACACACACACACATGCTCACACATGCTATTAGTTCTGCTTCTCTGGAGAATATTGACTAATACTTTATCTTATGTGTCTTCTTCGTCACATTGTCTATTATCAATACCCAGTGTATTGGCCTCTTTCTTAAGTGTCGTCATTACACAAAGCTGCTTGTGGAATATAAAATAATTAACCATGTTATAAATTCAGAGAAAATTCTCTTGTAATTCAGCTAGCGAATCGGGTCCTAGTTCAGGTGTCTCCCCCATCCACCCCTTTTTGATACACTGGCCAATAAGAAGATACTTTGGATACTAAGGCTAGGGAAGATCACTGTATCATTAAAACCATAAATAACGTAGGTTTTACAAACAAGTTTGGGAGTTTAATTACAGTCTAGCTATATCACAGAAATGGATATTTATATTATTAATTGACAATATTTACCAGGTGAAGGAAGTACCTTTCAGTATACTAGGTTAAACAGGTAAATCCTAATGGTTTTATAGAATTTTACCTCAGATTTAATGTCACACAGATTTTTTTATAAGCTTTGCATTTGCTGTGAACTCATTTTTAGGACTCCCAGTCTATCAGAACAAAAGGCTTCCTGTCTAGAAAGCCTTGTGGTTAAGACTGGCACATTTTTTTCACAGTGTTTTGCCTGACACCAAAGATGACATCTTAAGTAATTTTACATTTAAAGAAAAGAAAAAAATAATCTGTAAGAGCAAAATTGCTCCAATCCAAGAAGAAAATATTTTTCTACCAAGAGTCCTTATATATAGCTCTTACATCAGCACAAAAGATAATATTTCAAAATGGAAAAATCAAAATCAATATGTCCAACTGACACTAAAATGAGCTCAAAATTAAACTCCAGATTTAAGGGTTTCATTGACTGGATAGGATTTTGGACATACCCAAGGAAGAAAATGTTGTATCAGTAATGTTTCCCAGTTTTTTCTCAGTTGCTTTTTTCTTTTCTTCTCTTTTCTTTTTTTAGCTATTTCTAGCAGCCACAGTTCACCATGACAAAGCTTTACAGACGCAAAATGTACACATCACATTTAAAGGTTTTGTGATATACCAACTATATCGTACAGCTTATTCAGAGATATGTGGTGATGGAATTATCTGCACAGCTTTCTTATGAACTTCATATCTTAAGGCTGTACAACAGGCCTCCCTAAGCTACTGGAAAAAAAAAATACACAGAAAACTTTGGTTGAGATACCCGTGTCCTGAGCTGCAGGGATTAAGATAGCTAAATAAAGAGGAGGATAAGTATGTATAAGAGTTAAATGGATAGAGACAGAGAGCAACTTCATATGAAAAAGTATGGCACACCTGGGCAGGACCATATCAGCTGTAGTAAACGATGCTCTGGTGTGTAACAGGAAGTCATTCAATGTCTTCAAATATAACTCCAAGATACTAGACAGAACTAACCTGTGGTAAGTTGGAGAAATTATCCAAACTCAAGTGTACCTACAACAGTAAAATGAACAGAAGTCAAGAATCTGCTAATAACTAGAGTCACAAATAAAGTGAGAACAGAAACATGGTTTAGACAAGAGGAAGAAATGTCAGTCATGTGAGAATATGAACCACCTAGCAGCAGTGAAAAAAGAAACTGCTGGCAGCTTGCACTCCCAGTAGTTCATAGGGAAGTTGAACAGGACTCAAAGCCATTATAGCTACTCAATTCTGGATTGTTCTTGAAGGGAGGATGGAACCAAGGGACAGTGACCGAAGGTACACATATTTAATTCACCTTATTTTCTAAATAGCAAAATGATGTATATTACCAGAATATTGACTCAGATATTTCTACAGTCTACATTTTCACAATTCGTCAATAAAGAAGACTAGTAAAATTCTTCTTTCTCTGAGAAAATACAATCAACAATAAACTTTATTCGAAAGAATAATTCTAAATATAGTCCTAGTGTTAAATCATAATTGTCAGACCCTCCTTGAATGTAGTTATCTCCTTAAAAACAAAATATTCCAAAACATGCCACAAAAGTTTAGCACCTAAATAACCTTTTCTCTTGGCTTGCATATATGCACATCTCTAGATTTCTCCTTGTCTTAATGTCACCTCCTCAATTTCTGTGGCAAGATTCTCAGTTATTCAGACTATTTAAATAATCAGGTTTCTCAGTGTTAAGTATTGGGCTCTTTTCCCTTCAAACTCTACACTCTATCTGTATATTATTTGTCAATTCTTATGCTTTCTATTCAGTTACCACCTGATGGCCAATGACTCCCATATCTCCATTCCAATTATGTTGCTTATTTAATGCATATATATAGAGAGAGGCTAGAATATATGAGTAGCTTGGCATCTTAGATGTCAACTTGGATGGCTCACAAGAATTTCAAACTTCTGAATATTCAAATATTTGAAAACATGAATTATTAATCTCGTTCTGTAAAACTTGTTTCTTCCCAGTCTTTGTTGTATTATTAAAGGGAATTTCCTAGCCTTGTCTTTTCCCTCTTTATCATTCTCTATGTTCAGTTTACTACCAAATCCTCTGGATTCTACTTCCAAAAGGATATATGTGATTCTCTTCATTTTCACTGTCTCCACCTTAATTCCATTCATCATTATTCCTTACCTGGATTGCCGCAAAGGGCTTCTAACAGGTCTCCCTGCTTCACCTTTATTTTCACTCTAATTCTTTCCCACACATATACTAACATGATCGTCCCAAAACCTAACCTGGATCACGTCACTCTCCAGCACAAAATCCTTTCAGGCTCCATTGTATTCTGATTAATATCTAAAACCCTCAACATGGCCTAGAAAATCTTTTCAGATTCATCTGATGCCACAGTTCTTCCATCTTCACCTCCACTGACCTGCGTCCATTGATCTCTCAACTCCTGACTCATTAGGTGTCTCTCGGTTCTTCTCTGTTCAGCTCACAAAGGTGCAGTTTCCTCTAACCAAATTATTCCTTTTTCTTCCCTGTCTCCTGTCCTATGATTCTCATTAACTCTTAGTATCTACCACATCACATATTCCTCTGAGGAGATTTCCTTAAGTACTTAATCAAAGTTAGAATCCCCATTATACTCTGCCATTGCATACAGTGCTTTCTTGGGAAAACTTTGTGCTATATAATCATATATTGGAGTAATTGTGTATTTAATGTTTTCCTTTCCCATTACACCCAGGAGAATGGGGTCAAAATAGTTTTATTTAGTATTATATATTCAGTATGCAGTCAATAAATGTCTCATGTTAAATAAAATCTAGATTTTATTCTGTTCTATTCCAATATGAAATAGTCATAGTAACACTGATACAAGTTGTTTTCCTCAAAATGCCTTCTGTTCAATTTACAAACTCAATATGACTTATAAATTTGTGAACAGTTGTTTAAAAATGCTTATAAATAATCTCTCTTGTTCCATGAAGGACTTCTTGAAAAATCCCAGTCATAGGACTTAAGAGTACTGGCTCACAGATTGCTTAGAAGTCACTTTTTTTTTCTTAAAATAAGTTATTTCCCCTTAATTTGAGTGTAAAATCTCTGAGGACTTTTCCCTCTATATGTAAATTATATTGCATTTTTTCAAGCAGGCAGACCCTCATACTGCCAATTTTTTTTTCTATTTATAATTATACAGAGTTGGCATGTGTTACATCATTAAATTTGTAGAATCATTTGTATTTTCCAAAGTGTTCTTAGCATGCAGATGATCAGGTCTGCAGAAGATAGGATACCTCACTAGAAAAATATTTACAAAGAAAAAAAAAATAACTATGCAGTATTGGCATAGCCACTTATTCCAGAAACTAAAGTAAAACACTTTGATTTTAATATTATTTTAGAGAGTTAGATGTTTGTGTAAGTTTAAGTCATGTTGTTTTGCTTTTACTCTCACCAATTCCGGTGTAATTTTGCTCTCTCAAGTTAGGTTTTCTGTTAAAAGTCTGAAACTGTACCTTACTTCCTTTGACCAGTAGTTTGCTCCCCCTGGTGGTCTTGCTAAGTTCAAACTGTTAACAAAATACAGATATTTAATTTATAATTTGGCTTTTTTTCTTGATGTTTTCGAAGACTGACATCTCAGCACCCTATTTCTGGGGGAGTAAGAGATGTCACTAAACTTATTGGCAAGAAATGCTGTCCAATGGTTTCGAGGGATCATCCCAGTATCTCTAGTTCAAAAATTTCTCATTATAATCCCTAAATCAAACCATTTTTATAAGAATTTAACATTAAGAAGCATGGTGACAGGATGATAATTATAAGCTTATTATAAAGATCTATCAAGATGGACCAATATCTAGAAATACTGAGGGGCAGGGGCTGGGAGGTGGCAGGGGGGAAGGCAAAGATTTCCTGCTTGGGAAAAATCTTTCATCTGAGACTATAACATTATTTCCTATTTCACTGAATATCATTACAACGTAAGGAGTTTCTTTTGAAATCACTGAATGTTTCTGATATAAAAGAGATACAGGTTGAAAAGGAACTGGATTAAGGAAAGTAGCACTTACTTGAATCCAGTCTTCTGAAATAAGGTAGAGCATTAAAAGTAAATGGCCACATTTCTAAAGACCATTAAAAATAAATGGCCTTTTCTAATTTGACATCACGTAAATACTTCAAATATTTAATAGTGGCAGAGTACAAGCTAAAATTCTGAGACAAATGTTGAAACAGTATGTTTGTGTCAAAATGTCATATTGGCTTCCAAGTTAAGAAGCCTTCAGTTGAAATGCTCTCAGACAAAGGAGAAGGGAGCTATCTTCAGCTGAATATACGCATGCTCCCAAGCTGTACTTGAAATGTTTTACTCTGGGCTCATAATGCTGGAGAAGGCATTCAGAAGAAAATCTACAATATTTTTTCCTCAGATGTCTTATCTTGAAGACTTTTTGCATTTTTTAAGCCTCCCTCTATCTGTCAGAGCCCAGTGAAGAGATGGATTCACTCCAGTAAGTTTTGAAAAAGCTACTGGCTATTAAGAATAATGAATGAAAAGAGAAAACAGAAAGGGAGCTGAGAACAAGGCGGGGAAGAGAGTTGAGCATTTACATCTGAAGTATAAAGATCTTTAGAAAGTTTTTGGCTTAGCAATATTGTTTACATAACAAATACTTGAGAAGATTTAGAACTCCTTGGAATCATAAGGATTTAGGTGATTTTAGGAACTTTTCATTCAACCACTATTCAGTGCAGACTTATATAAATGCTACTGGATTTATCCCATCAACATTAGCTGCTTATGGACTAGTAGGTACTGTAACTGTGCAGAAGTAATAACTAGTAACCGCAGCGTAATAAGAACCCTCTGGAGAAATCATCTGTGACATTCTTTTGTAAGATCAGGGCATCTATGAAGCTTTTCTGTATTGATTTTGAGATATTGGAGAATCTGAAAGGGGGTTAAACCTTTTCCATTTATGGTAGCCCTAATCTTAATAGAGGGCCAGCTGGTCCCCTGTAAAGCTCTCTGCTACATTTAGCATGAGGCTTTGTTGTACATATTTCTCTTAAGCCAATTAAAACTTGACATTTTGTACACCCTGCATTAAAATGCAAATGAAGGGACGAATTTTATTTTCAAAAACAGATTACACAGGTTAATTAAAATGAAAACTTACCTAGACCCAGGTTTACAGATAAACAGTGTTTTCAAAGAGCCTACTAACATGGCAGAATATGAATTCTGAGCCTGTGCTCTACATAATAGAAAGATCCATTATCTACATGTCAAAGCAAGGGAAGGAAGTCCCAGAGACTGAAAAATATAATTATTAGGTAGACTCTTTAAAGTAATGGTATAGAGAAAGCAATTCACCAGTTTCTATTTGAAATTAACTTTTCTATGGTTCCATTTTGCCTCAGACTTAGAAAATGCTCGCTTTAAAAAGCACATAGCCTTCAGATGGTATGGATAATGAAAATTACCACAATGAATGCATTTATGAAAACCATAAACCTTTGTGCACTTACTCTATTTTTATCTGTCCACTTGAGTAATTAAAGGGGAGCTTCTGGACACACTAGAGACATTTGGGTCACAATTCAAACATATAACCTCCCTCTCTCAGAGGAAAGGTGAACAAAGCTAAGAAAAGCAAACACTTTAGAAATGACCTTGCATTATTCTTGTTGCTACTGCAAGAAGATGCAATTCTAAGGGCGATGATGGAAAGGAATAAAATGCAACATTCATTTTCCACACTGAAAAGCCAAATAATGCTTTGTTATTGGTTTTTCTAAGGAAGCATTTTCTAGTCTTTGCCACTTAATCACAGCTGAACTCCTTGCACATACAAAACACAATGCCATATTTAATTTTTAGCCATTAGGAAGATGGATACCTTGTAGATGTTAAAAGCAGCAAAGATAAAGAAACAATTATATAATATTTGTGGCATAAGAAATAAAATACTCCTAGATATCATTGATCAAATACAATAATTATTTTAAAAACTGAAAGACATGACACCAAACTGAAAATTTGGGGCATAGATAATTAACATGGGGCTAGAAAAGGTCACCTTAGCTACTGTGAAACTGAAACTAGAGCCACAATTTAAATTAGGCCATTAGAAACTGAGTGTGGGAGTTGAACCAGCATCCACAGCATGATATAGCACCCTGGAACATCTCATTAAATACATCAAATTGATGAAGTGCTTTAACATCCTTATGTTTTTATTTACTGATTTAAATTCAGTCCTACAGAGCAGAAAAGGAGACAGAGTACAGTTTAGAACCTAAAGGAGAACTAGAAGGGAGGAGATATTTTACTGGATTCTGTAGAATATATTTGTTTCTTATGCAAGTCGCTTCAGTGGGCTTCCAGGGCATGGCTTTTCTCAAGAGAAAACGAAGACTGCAGATTTTTCTCTCATTTAGACACTTACCCCTTCATTTTCTTACGCCTTTTTAAGAACCAAATCCCTAATTTCTCTTACCTTTATTCTACAATTTGGACATAACAAGATATTAAAGTCCCAAGATAATACAATCTGTCTGCTTTTTGCTTCTAAAATAACAAATGAATTTTCCAAAGATACTGCTTACCATTTTCATTATATTCTTAGTGTGTTAGTCGTTTTTTAGTGTTTTTGTTATCTTGTTCACACACACACACACACACACACACTTTTTTTAATGTTTTACTTTCTGGAGAAGTTTTCTCCTGAGCCTTATAAACATTTATAAGCATCCCAAGAGTCTTTACTTTCAAGTATGTGGTTACTGGCTCTCTCTCTCTCTTTGTAAGACTGAACCCCTTTCTCTGAATCTTTTAGTTCACTCTTTTCTCCCCCTCATTTTTTTTTTTTTTTTTTTTTTGGTGGTACACGGGCCTCTCACTATTGTGGCCTCTCCCGTTGCGGAGCACAGGCTCCGGACGCGCAGGCTCAGCGGCCATGGCTCACGGGCCCAGCCGCTCCGCGGCATGTGGGATCTTTCCGGACCGGGGCACGAACCCGTGTCCCCTGCATCGGCAGGCGGACTCTCAAGCACTGCGCCACCAGGGAAGCCCCCCCTCATAATTTTAATCATGTAGTTCCAGAAGGCTTTTGCTATGGGACATCAAGATCTGGCTAAATGTGGGGTCTCTGCATGGCAAGCTAATAGACCCTGGTTATTTAGGAAATTCAGCCCTTTCCTCTACTCTGAGGACATAACAGGAACTCACAGGCCCAATGCAGAGCACACTTAAACAGCAGAAAGGCAATGATTGGGTCCATGGGGCTGCTCACTGCTCTTTCACTCCCCAGCTGCTAGTCAAGTCCTTTAAAGAAGCTGATGGCAGCAACACATGAGTGTTACCAGGGGATATTCCATCAGCTCTGGAAAAAAGCAAACCGCCCCTTTGGGATAAACAGAGACTGTCACCACAGAGCCGGGCTTTTCCCTCATTTACTTTCTCTCCTTTGTAACTGCATATTTTCTCTTTCTAAGACTTTCTTTCAGTCCACCCCAGGGAAGATTCCCTGTTTACCTCTTGCTCCAGCTTTAGGAAAGGCTACTTTCCTTGGTTATCAGCTACCATCTCAACAGGGAATCAGCAATCAGTACCATGGATCATTACTCTAAGAACTAGTTTAGAGTTTCCTGGCTCATTCTGAAGGAGTACAAGTTTTTCCATCTACCAAAAACTGATATGATTACAAAGAAGGAATATGTCCCAGGAACTCAATTATCTTTCCTCTCTAACCTTAGTCTAGAATTTTCCAGCCAGGAGCATTATAATGAATTCTCCCTGACAATCTGCTGGAGCTCTGAAGGACAGTTCATCCGCCTGCATCATGGACTATCCGACTCGACCTGGAACCTGGTCCCTTAGAAATGCTGAAATAACAACAGAGATACATGAAACTTTGAGATACAGCAAAACGCCACACTTAACATCCTGTCACCCTTAATCAGAACCCAGTGTTCTGTTCACTCTCGTTTCCATAGTTTCATGCTTTACTTTCCTACTTCGACTTCACTGATCTTCTCCTCCCAAAACTTTATATATTCCTTCTAAAATCCCTGTTCCATGGTAAACAAAGCAAAGCAAAGCAAAACAGCACAGAACCAACCAACAAACAAAAAACCCTCTTTTACATCCCTTCATCAAACATTCCCTTCAGTTCCTTGCTTTTGCTAAAAATAGTCTTCTCCTTTCCACTAACCCCAGCTCTCTGAAATGGAGACTGTGAAGTCACAGGGTCAGGATGTTCATGTCAGGAGGAGTGTCAGCATTCTGCTAGCCCCTAGCTCCACCCCGTTCATAGACCTGGCACTTCAGAACTCTTACTCCTCCACCCCCATGGACAGAGCCTGCCTCCTCTGACATCATGCCATTCAACTCTACAATCCAGAATCATGCACAAGCCTCTGGGTCATTTTCCCACATTTATCAAAGGATTTAGCACCATGATTGTGGGCTTCCCCTCCACTCAACTTCTCGTCAATACTCTCCCATGCAGGTGACCAGTTCAAGTGCTTGCTTCATAGTTTCTGGAGCTTTTTGACTCTGGTGAACTTTATATTCACCTTGCTGCAGGCCCTCAAACCCAAAACTACATCTGGGATCTTGTAATCACATGGAACTACTCCATCTCTGAAGTTTTCAGCTGTAAATTTTCATTAGTTCTAATACCTAGCCTTCCATTTTCTCACTTATTTATTCCGATTACAACTATAATTGAAGCCCATAAGCCTCTAGTTGCTTATCTCTATACCTTTCCTCAATCTATGGACAAACTCCATATTCCTTCCTAGCCAATCTAGAGCCACCAACTTGAATGCATCTCTTGTTAACATCTGCTTCCTTTCTCCTTTAACCTCCTGCCATCCCTGCTCTGAAAAATCTCCAACCTGGATCTGGAACATCCCACTTCCTCTACTCTCACACCAGAGCTGCCAAAATGAGATTGGAGACAACCACAGAGATATGCCACAACAAAGACTGGGCCACAACAAAGTCCAAGTCTCGAACCGCAGCTTGGTACCTTACATTGCATGGCAGTCTTTCCAGTTAGCTCCCTTGTACAAGTACCAGCTATTACAAGAATTCTCAATCCTTGTATCCTGACGCAACCCCATGAGTTTTAAAATTAACTTTTTATGAAAGCATAAAATGACATAACAAAAAATGCACATAAGTTTACAACTTGATGGATTTTCAAAAATTTAATACACCTGTGTAAGCTGGCAGTCTAACCAGGAAACCAAACATTATCAGCAACCCTGAAGCCCTGCTGGGCTCCCTTTTGCCCCATTCACCTGACTTTAAACAATACAGGTTATTTTGCTTTTTAAAAAATTTCCTTGTTTCCTTTTTCCTTCTCTTCTTTTTTTTTTTATGAATATACCATAGTACATTTATCTATTATAGTATAGGCAGACATTTGGTATGCTTCTTGTTTTGGGGTATTAAAAATAATGCTTTTATAAAAATTCTAGTACATTTTTTGGGGTGAACATAGTTGTGCACTTCTGATGGATGTATACATAGGAGTGGAATTATTAGATTACATGGTCTGCCTATGTTCAGCTCTACTAGAAGTGCCAAACCACTTTTCAAATTGAGTGCACCACTCTATACTCTTATGCAGATCTTGACCTCATGAATTACCTTTCAGTAAGAAAAAACAAATAACAAAAAAAGTAAACAAATAAACTAAATAATTACAGGTTGTGGCAAGTGCTATAAAGCTTATAAACAATTAATGGGATAGATAGTGCTTGGGAGATTAAAAGTCAGCTACTTGTACGATAAGGAAAGAGCACTCTGTGGCAATGACATTTAAACTTGGACTTATCAGGAAGAGATTCCCATAGGAAGAGCCAGGAAAAGCACATGCTAGGCAAAAAGAAAAGCAAATATAAAAGCCCTCAGACAGGAAGGAGTTTGGTATGTTCATGGTACGCAAAAAAGGCAAGAGACCCATTTGGCTGACAGATTATAAGAAAGAAAGGGAGGGGCACACATTCTGAGATGAGTTGGGAAAGGTGAACAAGGATCAGTTCGTGCATGGCCTTCTAGACTACTGGCTAGAGTTTGCTTTTAACTTTATATTCAGTGGAATTCTCCAGGAAGTCTGAAGCTGGGAATGAGTTGTGGGGGGGCAGGTGGAGGGCAGGAGGATTGACACCATCTGATTGCTTTTCATTCTGGCAGCCACATGAAGAACAGACTGTACACCGACAAGAGTAGGAACTGGAGCATCCATTAGTAAGGTGACCACGTGTCTTAGGACCCTTAAATTTTTGTCTAATGTTCCACCTGAGCATAATAGCATCCTTTATCAATCTCAAAAATGCTTTGTTTAAGTTAGGACGTTAAGCATATGTTCACTCTAACCATTAAGGGACTTTAGCAGGAGTATACAAGATAGATACTATTGGCCTGAATCGGGTTGTTGGTGTTCGAGAAAAGTAAGAAGTGATTCAATTGAAGACCTATTTTGAAGGTAGCATTGAAGGATATATTTATGGGTTGCATATGGGAGATAGGGAAAGGTACAGACTGAGCATGATTTCTAGATTTTTGCCCGAAATTTATGGGGGTACCATTTCTTAGACAGGGACATCTGAAGTATGAGAAAGACAAATCTACCCAATTGACTGAGAAATCAGAACAGGAGAGGTGGAAGAAAAAACAGAAAGCAAAATTGCCAAAATAAATGTTTACTTTTTTAAAAAAATAAATTTATTTATCTTATTTATTTTTGGCTGCATCGGGTCTTTGTTGCTGCATGCGGGCTTTCTCTAGTTGCAGCAAGCGGGGGCTACTCTTCGTTGCGGTGCGTGGGCTTCTCATTGCGGTGACTTCTCTTATTGAGGAGCATGGGCTCTAGGCACATGGGCTTCCGTAGTTGTGGCTCACGGGCTCAGTACCTGTGGCTCACGGGCTCAGTAGTTGTGGCTCGCGGGCTCTAGAATGCAGGCTCAGTAGTTGTGGCGCACGGGCTTAGTTACTCTGCGGCACGTGGGATCTTCCTGGATCAGGGCTCGAACCTGTGTCCCCTGCATTGGCAGGCAGATTCTTAACCACTGCACCACCAGGGAAGCCCAAATATTTATTTCTTTTCTTCTTCTGTTAGTAGAAGAAAGACTGTCTTTAACCTCAAGTATAATCCTTCCACTTGTTCTCTAAATCTTCTCCCCTTCCTTTTTTATTTGCCTCACACTCCCAGTTATCCCTGCTTCAATTTTACCTTTTCCATCTTACTCACTCTTTCTGAAAATCTATAGATGTGAACAATTATTCATCTTTAAAAAAAATAATAAGAATAAGAATAAGCAATAATAAGAATAAGCAAACCCCCATCACTCCATGAACCCTACATCCTTTTTTTCACTACCACAGTTCCTGGGACTTTCAGAGTCAAATTTCTGAAAGTGGTAATCTGAAGTCAAGATCACCCTTTCCTTGCTTCCCATTTCCATGAAATCACTGGCACTATGATTTCCATCCTCATCACTTTGATTAAAATCTCTCCCACCAGTTACCTCCACAGGCCAAATGAATGAATACTTCTGATTCTTCATTTATTTGACTTTCAGAATCCTTTATCACTTTTTGGATACTGTCTCTTACATTTTTCCTTCCCGTCCATAAAATTAATATTCTTCAGAAATCTATTTAGTCCAGTTTTCTTCTCATTTTAAAAGGTATTCCAGGACTTCCCTGGTGGTCCAGTGGTTAAGACTCTGCACTTCCAATGCAGGGGGCACGGGTCTGATCCCTGGTCAGGGAACTGAGATCCCACATGCCACATGGCGCGGCCTAAAAATAAATAAAGGTATTGCTCCAAAATATTCCACTCGGTTCTTATACTCACCTCAGAAGGGTGATAAATATATTTACTGTCTTGATTGTGGTAATGTTTCCATGGATGGACACAGAAAGCAAAGCTTATCAAATTATACACTTCAAATGTGTGAAATTTATTGTAAATAAAGCTGCTTAAGAATTTGTCCCTTAGTTTGAATGAATCTTGGCAGAAAATCCATAAAAAGAGAAGACTTGTTCCCATAACACTCTTGCTATGGTGGATATTTTCTGATTTCCAGTGGGACATACCTGCCATGTGAGTTAAATCCTATATCACCAGCTATTTATTGCTCAGATTTTGACAATATGTTCCTAAAGGCAAAATTCAATAAAATTAACTTGAGTGACTTTTCAGGTATGAATCTAGTTATGATTTTTCAGATATGAGTCTGGTGTGAAGCTTTCTGAATGGGTAATTTTTTTTTTCCTCATGAATGCCTCAGGTACAGGTTTCATGTTTTGTCTGAACACTCTAGCCTATCTTACCTCAGAAGAACAAAGACTGAGTTAGCTCTATGTCTATTTTCTTTCTGGGCCTCCAAAGTTACTACAGCTTATTTCCAGAGTTATTATAGTATGCTAGAGAGTACCCCCATTATAAAGTAATATACAATAGTTCCTAGAGCAGCAATTGCTTGCCTTTGGAGGAAGTGTAATCTCTGCCACCAAGACTCAGTTTTTCCCTCCTAAGATCACTCTCTGAAACTCCAAATCACTTTGCTAGGCAGCAATCATCAAGCCTAGTGTTTCATCATTACTGTAGTGTGGATTCCAGAGAGATAGCCCCAGATATGAGCTTTGCCGAACTTTTTAGGATAAAACAATCTGTTTGCGGCCCCACAGGTTCTACACCCCCTTGCTAGGTGGGATACTGGTAAACTGAGACTACAAACTGTGGGATAGAGCAAATGCATCTCTTTTCCTCAAGCTTGACCTAAAATAAAACCTAGAACATAGTCTCCAAGAGCTGCCACTCTGAAATGCCCCGTAGCATCCAGTTAATGCTGCTCAAGACTAAAGGCAAGGAGATGTTATCAGTCCACACTTAGAAGAAGATTCTATACGTATACCTCTGATCATTATCTATGGTGAGCCATTTCAGCAGTAAAAACTCATTTAGAAATGAAGCCTCAGACTTAGCTGTCAGGTTTCTAATAGGAACTATCCCTGGGAATTTTTCCCTGGAGTTTGGATATAGTCCCCTAAGCTTTCCAAATTGACTTCAGTGGTATTATGAAAATGTTTTGGGGGGTGGTGAGGGAAAGTCAATACTGGAGTGTTATTAGTCAATAATTCAAGATCACTGTCAGACATTCCCTGTCTCTTATCTGATCCTTAGATTTACTTTTGGGTATGTATATTAATAAATATTCACTTAACATTAGCACCTTCTATTTTGCCTAAACCAGCCCTAGTCCAATTTGTCCAGGATAATGCCGAATTGACTATCTCTAATAGTAGACCCCAAACTTCTTTGATCAAATACTCATATCATTAACAATTAATTAAAATATAAAAAATAAAATTGCCATGCATGATCAGAATCTACATATGCATTCCTTTTCTTTAAAAGTGACACATGTGTGTATGTACTACTATTCTAAGCCAATATTTCAAGGCATAAAATATGCTTAAGATTAGGTTTATTGCTAAATATAGTATATATAAATTTAAATTTCAAATAGTTCTCTTAATAATTTTATAATTTCAAAGAATTTAGCTGACTTTTTTTTATCAGACCTGATTAGATCTTCATTGATCTTGCCTTGACATGTGGCTGGCAAAAAAACCCACATGTACTAGTAGCAGAAATTTCAGCTCTAACATTCTTAGGGGGTGGAGAGGAGGGCTGCTTGCTTCTACTTAAAAACATTATCCTCGACCCAGGGTTATTCTGCAGGGTTCATTTTGATCCACTTATTCATTTCCACAAGTTTAGTGTAGTTAAAACTAGATAATATAATCCATATAACAACTTAATGAGACACATCTAAACTACACAGCCTTACAAAATGCTGAAAGCAAACATCTACTTGGTTTTATGCAAACTCCACTCTTCCGCCAGACACCTTACGGATACTTCATGAAATTGCAAATATGACCTAATGACCTAGTGAAGATTCCAGTGCCTATTCACATTTCAAATATCAACAAGACTTAATTTTTATTTCATCGTCAGGAAAAAATATAAATATCAGTGCTAACATTTTCTTCACACTCTTCAAAGGGCCATCCGTGTATCTAATGGTGCACTCACCCCAATTTAGAGACCACTGATTTACACATGAGAGCTTAAGCCATAATTCCTATTGGTTCTATCTTCTCTGTATATTTCAACAGTGCAGGCAAGATCTCTTCCACCACAATAATGTGTATTTATTTTAATCTCAATTAAGTAAAACATTATATCTCTTTTTTTCTTAGTCTGTATATTTAACTATACCTCATTAAGATCTTAAAAATTCCACAACTCTTTTTTTATATAAAAAGACAATTTTTTATTTTAACTTTATGCTATGACAGTATTTAATTACTACATTCAATATCAGTGAATAAAGCTAAGTTTGACTTAGGAAATCCTTCAAACAAACACTAATATACAAGTGGTATCGACATCTCACAGCCAACAATCCAGGCCTCCAGCTAGTTCTATTTGATGGACACCCACTTAGTTTCACCCTCGATAGCAAACTATCTATCTATATGCTCAAGAGATGCAATGATTGTTGTTTCACTACCATTATCTAAAGGAATAAAATATGAATCCCATTTTTATATATTCCTGCCCTCTAAGAACATTAATATTTAAACATTATTAAATATTCAATAGTTTAATTTCACAGCTAGATATTTAGAAAAAGTCACTGAATCTTAGACATGCATAGTATTGAATAGACAATACCTGTAAAAGCATTATCTATGAATAGAGCAAAATAATCTAAAATTGGACACTGCACTTCAGCAATAATTGCATGAGTGAAACATGGAATTAATTCCATTTACTTAATGAGTGGCCACTATGTTTAGAACAGGTTAGAGGATCCTGTTATGAATCATGAAGTTGACTGAAGGACTAATTAAAAGAAAGAAATATATGATAAGGAGAAGCACTAAATACAAAGATGAGGAAAAATAAATATATGAAAGTAAAGGGGATAGGGATTTACACTGAGATGATTAGAGGGAATAAACAAATACTCCTTTTCTCAGTAAATAAAAGCTCTGGAGTTCAGAACTCAGCTTGTCCCAGAATAACATATTGATTATCTTTCTAAAATTCTGATTTATGACTCCTGGATTGTCATCTTTTTTAGAATATAACTTCTACTTAAGATTCAATACATTTTTGTTAAGTAAATGAAAATGAAATTAGAAAAAAATGGGTATCTGATATAAAGGGGACAATTTTTGTTTTGTACTGCCTAATACAAACTTGCATTACTTCTTTTGTTATTGTCCAAAATATTAAGATTATATTGTACATAATTTTACGTGGTCTCTAGTACTATGAGAAAAAATTGTTTTTAAAATGTTATGTAAAGCAATTATACTCCAATAAAGATGTTAAAATAAATAAATAAAAAGGTTAAAAAAAGAAAAAAAAGTCAACCAAAACAAATCATAAAAATGCTATTTTTACCAAGGGAGGACAAGTTTCCACAGGAAAATAAAAGTGAAATTTATAATCATCATTAAAAAAAAAATGTTAAACATATAGTTGACGTTGCTACTTATGGAGCAATGTGGTTAACATTAGGGTTAGGGTTTGGATTGGGATTGGGTTAAATTAAGAGAAATAATGTTCATAATCTATATAATATATGCTCAATGTTTTGGGGTTGTTTGTAATTATTGTTGGACTAATATGAAGCAAACATTTTGCAAACAGCCCACAGCAGGCCTTAGATCGTTTACGTTTTATGAGCAGCTTTTCTGACTGAAGAATTAACTTAATAGTAATTTTTGAAAATTAGAACATTCTACAGAGTAAAAAGAATAAAATAAGTCTACCCACAATCAAGATTAATATTTTGGTAGGTTTCAATCATGTCTTCTCTTAGATATATACATTCGTCACATGAAATTACATTCCTACAATATGTACCATATGTAGTTGCATCCTATTTTTTTTTTATTTAACTCCCCTATTACGAATATTTCTCCATTCATTAAATACTCCCTAAAACCATGACTTAAACATTTTTATAATATTCCATTCTGTACTTGTACTGTAATTTATAAAGCCTTTCTCATTTTTGTGGATATTTACATTATACCTGATCAAAACCCACATATTTTGAAAAATTCCTAAACATGGAATTTCTGGTCCTAAGGTTATTTAAAACTCCTGCTACAATTTTCCAACTGTCCTTGCAGAAAGGTTCTTATACCCAAGCTAGTATTGCATAAGAGAAACTCCCATTTTACTATAGATAGTCTTAAATGCACTAGATATTATGCTACTAACCATCACTTCATGGGAAATTAAATAGTATTACATTTTATTTTTTCTTATAAACTACTAACTAACATGCTTTTACATGTTTGCTTTTATAGATAATTCTTGACTTTACTGTATATGTTATTTTCTGAATTTTCTACTGGTGCCATAATTTTCTAACTGATTTTAAGAACATATGTCTTTACATATTAAGGATGATACTGCTTTATTTAATATATATGTTTTGACTATTTCCCCATTTATTATTTCTCCTAATGTTTTGAACCTCAAAGTTTAAATCGTTATTCAATCTTTATTCTTTATTTTTCTCATGCCATTTATTCTGCTGTTTTTGTTCCTAGAAAGTTTTCCATTCTGAAACTATATAAATATTTATCTAAATGTCTATCTTGTTGTTACAGTTTTGTTTTCTTATGTTTTGTTATTTAATCCATCTGAAATAATTTGATTCAGGGTGTAAGAAAAAACACTTTATTTTTTATTCTGGAACAATTGTTCCAGCACCAGAGAGTAAATCGACATTTTCATTCAATAAGGACTCCCTACTCACAGTGAGCCAGCCTCTGCTCTAGGCACTGAATCATTCCTCCTTTGCTGCATTGGTCATAGTCAATCTTTTTAAACTATGCTGTATCACTTCTTGTGCCAGGAACATATTATTTTAAGTACTGTCTATTTACAATTCACTGTAATATGTAGAGAGGCAGCTCCTCTTCAGATGTCCCTACCTATTCGGTTTGTTTGTAAACTTTGGAAGAATGTGTGGGGCTGGATGAGGACAGTAATCTTTTAAATTTCTTCATTCAATTATGTGTGGTTTTAATTTTAATAACATGGGTTACTTTTATAACTTTACCTTTTTACTGCTTTATCACTTTTTAACTACTTCAACAAGCTAAATATTCCTCCTATTATTCTGTTTAGAATCACATCATATGAATGAATATGAAAATGATTAATGTATCTAATGTATCTACTTTCACAATATTCAGTTTCCCATTTGAGAATATATTTTGTCTCTTTGTTTAGCCATTTAATTTCATCCTCATGATTGTTTGTAATAGTTTTCACAATGGCTTTGTGTGTTTCTTTTTTATAATTCAAGTGTTAGATTATTGGAAATGCAATTTTAAAAATTACTTTTGCAACTATTTTTGGCTACTATACTGAACTCTATTGTTTTGTATATTTATTTGTAACAATTTTCTTTTAAAAACAATATTTCTAATTTATTTTTAGTAGAATCCCTTGATTTATACTTCTTTTTTCTGAGAATGTTGTGATTGTGTTTCCTCTTTTTTAACAGTACTCTTAACCCAGAACAATGTTAAAAGTGATGTCAGTGCCTCCTGGTCTTGTTTTGATTTTAATGGGAATGCCTCTGCTGTTTCAAGGTTAAGTATAATGTTGCCTGTTGACTTCAATAGATAGCCTTTATTGTAAGTGATAACTATCTTTCCATTACTATCTGTCCATAATTTTAAAATAAAAATTTATTGTTATAAATTGTAAAATTGCCTTTCTGATTCTTTAAAAAATAGTGTTTTTTCCCTCTGACTTATTGATGGTCAAAACTTGTTTGTTTGGTTTTTTTTGCTATAACAAGCCCCACCTGGGTATCTGGGTATGTTTGATGAAAAGATCTGAAATATAAATTGTCTGTAGTTTCGTCTTTTGTGCTTTCTTCTACAGGTGTCAGTTTGTAGATTATCATGGTTTAATAAGTGATATATTTTCAAATAGGATATTTTTGGGGAGAATGGAATGGATTATACAAAAAGAGAATTACCAGTTATTTGAACACTGAAAAGAATATGTTAATTAAACTGATTGGGTTTAGAGACCTTGGGAAGTAATTCTTTCACTTTTTGTTTCCAGTTTTTCATGGGCTTAGTCAATAATATCTAACAATTCTACATTGCATTTATTTGCTGCAGTGCTATTTAAATGGGGTTCCAGGTAAATCTTATTGCATTTGATATTCAATACAACATGATGAATCAAGAGTGTGTAGTTTTTTCCCCATTAAAGATAGAAATAGTAGCTCAAACAGGCTTGACTTGTTCAATGTCACACTGGTGTAACAAGCAGCAGTCAAGATTAAAATCCCAAATAATTCAGAGGCCAGTTTTCTTTTGAGCACACTATCTTGCCTCTTACTCTAACTTTTAAATGGCCCCATGGGTCACCTTAACTTATCCCTCCAACGCAACTTAACACTTATCTTCCTATGTTTTCCTCGAGATAGACTCCATCACTTCATTTATCACACTGAATTGACCAATATGTCCTTAATGTTGCCTCTGTTTGACTAAACTTGAGACAGGTTTCTTCCCGCCCTGACCTCCCTTTTCTTAGAGCATTTACTTTAGAAAACAGTTGTAAATGCTGTCTTTGTCTCTTTGAGATGTAAGTATTCTCCCAGCATCTTGCCAATTTTACAACCCAGGAAGGTCCTACTCAAGGACCTAGGAGCCATCCCCTGGAAAGGTAATCATCAAGAAAGATAGCACCTTTATCTTCCAGTGTCTGTGTGACATAGGAGCCGAAGCTTCTAAGATAAGCACCAATTAGCAAACACAGAAGGCCCAATTTCATCGACCCATCTCCTCTTTAATATCCTCCTGTATTTTTCACTAGCTGACCCCAGTGCTTGAAAACTCTCCCATCTATTGTCTGAGTGGAGTAGAGTTCAATCTCTCTCCCGTGTTAACAATAGTCTTGAATAAAGTATTCCTCGTCCATTTAACTCTGTCAGGTACAATTTTTCTTTTACAGTATTAAAATATATCTATTTATTTGGTAGTTTTCCACTCTGTTCTTTGAAGTTCTTAGAAGCTATACTGGGTTTCAATCCTGTTTTTAATTCCTAACACAACAAAAGTACCTAAATATACGAGGTATTTAATAAATGTTGATTGAATACATGGAATATGTTTGAATGAATAAATGAATGACTGAATGAATAAATGAATGACTGAATGCATGGGCTGCAGGAAGGCAATTTGTGGTCCAGAGTCCCTGTCCCCGTTATAAGTATAGCTCTCTCAATTCTTTTAAAATAACATTTGGAAGTGCTGACCCATAGCAGATGCCTCCTGCTATGCAAAGACAGAAAATTAACAAGTGACTGCTCTGTAAGTGGTACTTCTTCTAAGGAGATCCAGATACTGTTAAGGGGGTGATCTCATCCTGCTAATTTAAATCCATCCTCCATTTTTCCCAAGGATCGCTAGTTGAAATAACACTGTCAGGCCTGTGCCCCAAGAACAATAAGTTAAATGAGTGTTTTGTTGGAATACAGCAGCTCCATAAAGCTTTGTTTCAATGAGAGAGTTTGATTTCACCCACCAACATTCACCTTTCCTCAGAAATCAGATCAGAGAGATTTTCTGTTATCAGCTTAAGGAATAAGCATGTAGTTTGGCAAAAGTATAAAGGAGGTAAATAGCAATGCCTTCTACAGCCCCTTTCTTTTAAAAACTGTCTTCTGAGATGGTGATGTAATTGAACTTCTTTATTAATGAAGGTCAGCTCACTAGATTTCCTATCATGATGCACCTTGATATAGCAGCTTTTCTACATCACTAGTAGCCAAGGTCTTGCCATTTCTTTTTGCTATCTTATTACATTTGTTTTAATTCCTTCTGTTTTTCACTGTTTTATATAGCCAGCCAATATGTACATTGTTTGTAATTGTGTCTGTTTGCCAAGTCATACTCTTTCATTCAGACTGAACCAACCTCACTTTTGTTTTAGTTCAATTTCTCTCTCTAGGGTATGTGCATTTCCACCACCCTCCTTCTCAGGAGTTCAGGCTGCTTACCTTTAAGGGAAGTAGACCCAGCAGCGGGCCAGCCAAGGGACCCTTCTCTTCTGCCCAGGTCACCTGTAACTTTGCCTCCAGGTGCTTCCTTACCATTCCTTGTATTGATGTTTCCTGTATAACACTTAGCACAATCGGCAATTATGTGCTTATTCCTGTGTTTATTTGTTCAACGTATGTCCTTTCCATTAGACTGAAAACTATGATTATAGGCCATGTCTTTTTACTGACTGCTGTGTCCTGGCACATGGTAGCCATTGGACAAATACCTCTTGACTACGAAATGGTAATCTCAAAGGAGCTAGGTCACGACTGAGAGAGGTAACCCACATGTCTTGGGTGGAGAGTTCATAAAAGGCCAGCAGTCCAAAGCAGAGCCCAGGCCTGCAACTCTGACAAGGTCTTCCATCTCCCTCTACCAGGAAAGGAGGAATACAAGGCCTGTCACCAGCATCCCTTCCACAAGCTGCCATCAGTTCTTTAAAATACTTGAAAATGTAGAGTCAAAATTGCTACCATTTAGGAATATAGCATTTATTGGGCATCTATAACATCTTGATAACTTTCTATAAAGCAAATCCTTTTAGCAGCAGTGTTTGTAATTTTTGAAAATTTTTTCTAAAAATCCAGAAAATCTAACTTCTAAAAATAAACAACCATATATTTATTTATGAACTGTCTAGGCCTAGAGCCAGGGGAGCAACTAGGGCCAACTAAGTCCATTTTCCATCCTGGGACCATTCTCCTCTGCCCACTTCACCTGTGACTGCCTTCAGGTGCTCCTCTGGCACTCATCATTTTGCATTTTTCTAACACAAGGTACACGTTTCAAGTAAAGTATTGCAAGAGGGAAAGGAAAAGGTGAGAGGTGTCCTAGAATGCTGCCTAATGTTAAAATATTTACCTGAAGGTATAAGAGCCAGAATGGCAAATTATGCCACTCTGTAAATACTGATATTTTCAATTGGACAGTGGTGAGAAGAGCTGTGGGCTGATGTCATTAGTGGTTAGAACACAGGTCTGAACTAGTGCCTTAGCTCCATAACTTAGTAATTATACACACTATAAGCAGCTTTATTCACCTTTTTTGGAACTGTTTTTATGACATATAAAATAACAGTATTATCTTTTAAAAAGCCAAGGATATATTTGTAAAGTGTCTAATGCAGTGTCAGGCACATTATTAGTGCTCAGTAAATGACGATGATGTGATGATGGTGATGTTAGTGATGGTAAAGAGCATTTAACCGACACCTTCACACCCTGAATAACTTAAAGTTTTGTTATAAACCACATAAGCCATAAATACATCCCTCAGTTTTTAATTTTCAACTGTTAAATTTGCAGAAAAACATGTATACATACTACCCTTCAATCACTCTAAACTATCCTTCTCTCACACCTGTTTTCCTCCCATCAGTAGCCTCTTGTTTTTGTTGTTTCTGTGGTAAGATCCTATATTATCCTGGGTTGGAGGGTGGGATAGGGGCAGGGAGGTATCAGGAAGGCTGACCACTGTCAGAAGAAGTATCAACCCAAGATGTTTGATGCCTTTTCTCTGGAGACCTGGGTTCCAGTCTGGGCTCTACTACCAGTTAATGATATAACCTTGGGCAAGTGACAACCTGTCTAGGCTTAGCTCCTCATTTGTAAAACGAAGGGATTGGCAAAGAGTCCCTTCTAAAGCTCCTTCCATTTCTACGAGGACTATGATTAGTTCTTATCACTCTAGGCAACATCTTACTGTCTTAGCTAATAAGGTCACGTATGTTCAGTCTATCAACGCATCATTTTGCAGAGGTATTACAATTCTCTACTGATCTTCTTCTGATCAGTTTGAATGAGTGCTATTAGTAGAAATGTTCTTCCTAAAAATGTACCAGGTAATAAACTTGTAGTTTAACCCACACAAGCATTAACAAGTTATTCCCAAGAGTTCAATAACAATATTTCTTTAGGCACACTCCTATCTTTGTAGATATCACATAGGTTAATCCTGACATCAATGGCTATCATTATCCTCACCAATTACTATGAATAGTGATCACAACAGACACACAGTCTTCTTTGGGACACCCAGAAATTATGCACCTTAGCCTATAAGAAGAAAAACCAAGAAAAATAAAATAGCTCTTTACATAATTCCTATGCTTTTCTCTTATTTTCCTTTGTTAAGAGTATTAGGAAGTGGGACACTTTATCCTTCCACTTAATTTTGAGGGTTGAATTTAATGATTTTTTTAAAATTATGTAATTCGTACAAACAGTTTTTACTCAATTTTTTGTTATTTATTTCTCTTCCAGAATCATATTTCTAGGCTTTAGTAACTTTGTCTTACTTGGTCTCAGCAGGATTTACACACACTCACACACACACACACACACACACACACACACACACACACACACAACTGTTTTCCTTTCTTTGTAATGCATGTCTCTTTACAGGACTTGACTTCATCAGATTCTTTAGAAATGCTTACTACATGTGACACAATAACCCTATAGATAAATGTCCTGAATAGACAGCATAATTAAATTAAACATTGGAGGCCAATTTTCTTCACCTTGTGGTGCTGGTAGCTGGATCAGAGTATTTACATTCACATTTTAATCCATTAATCTAGGAATCAATGTATGACCTGAGGCAACAAGTAAATAGCTTGCCAAAACTAAGCCTGGGCAGGTGGCAACATTGATCCAGACTGCAATTTCCCAAGACCCCTGGAAATATCTGGTGCAAGAGTCTGACAAACAGTCACAACGGAGTCAGGGCCCTGCCCACGACAGCTCTCTGATCCCTGTGGCATCGCTTATCTTCTCTCCCAACTCAAGGCACTGAGTTTCCTGCATTTTCCATAAAAACTATACATGTTATTAACAAGTCCTGCTTTCTCTGGGACACCAAGGATCAAGCAAATCATACTTCCATTCAATTTACCCAGGCCATGACAAATATGCCCTCTCCTTTCTCAATAATTCCAGTAACATATCCCTGTAACTTTGTGAAAGATTTTCTTTCTGTTTTTCTTTTTTAATTCTGCCTCACTTATTTGTCACTATCTATTCTTTGGAACTCTTGAGATTTTATAATTTATTCTTTTTTTTGAGAAAAATTCCCAAAACATCTTAAGATATCAAATATTTCTTTTAGGTAAAACCTTCAGGGCCTTGGCTTCACAGCAGATGGCAACACAATGCAGTGGTATTGTGTCTGGCCAGTGACAGTTTCCATATTTAAAGCAGCGGTATTTTTCCTGGGAAGCACTCAGATGAATGTACTGAATCTCTCTGCTATTAAATTTTTGTGCTCCTTAGTCAATAGTACACTTCTGCACGTTTTTGCCTTGCCTTTTGTTCACATCTTTTCCTGTAACTCACAACCTGAAAGCCATATTCTTTTTCTTTCTATTGCCTGACTTTTTACCTTGCAGGTTGTGTTTGCTCCTGATGTTCCAGTGGACATTTAGTAACCATCAAATAGTCCATTTGAAGGTGCTATTTGCAGTTTCTATATGTTCAATTGAATAGATCCCATCTTTATCATTTCTTTCATTTCCCCCAATCCTTAACTAATGAAGGATAATTAAGTAACTGCAATGACTTAGTTGCCTTGCTTATTTCATTCTCACATGTAATGCACATGGCCCTATTAGTTCTCTGATCAATTTATAACCTTGCTCAAAATCTGACATTCCCAAATCAAATAAGCTTGTCTTACACTATTCCCCAACAAGCCACTTCCACTTCACTCAGGTTGCCTCTTCCTTTTTCATTGAACACTCAGTGCTCATTTCTAGCTCTCCTGCTTGGCCTGCCTGAAACACTTTGTCCTTTCCATGGATAACCTGTATCTCTGTCAGCCTCCGTGTCCTTGCAGCCATTCTGCCTACAGCAGCCCACACAGTCACTCTCCTTTGTACCTTCGCAGCACTTCAATCAGGCCTTACAGTCTAATACACATCAAATACACTTTTGTACTGTTCCAACTAGATTGCAAGCTCTCTGCCCTACACTCTCTCTGAAGGTGCCTTAATGCCATCTATGACCCCACATAGTAAAGATTTTGATTGAACTTTATCAATGGGCCACTTGGTATTACATCTTATCTTCTACAGTCTTAAAATATAAAACAACCTCTTAAAATTAATATGTCCAGTTTTTCCCTATTAAAACATAGCATAAAATACATGCAAAATATAAACTATAATAATAATCTCCATTTTCCAAATACTCAGATAATATCTATTGTTAGTATGTTAATATATTTCTTTCCAGTCTTCTACAGATAGAGAGATAGAAAAGCCACATACTTATGTCTTTAATTATCTGAAAATGTGTATTTCCATTTGATTTTTTCCACTTAGTCAAACATGAAGATTTTCATAATGACCTTGTATAGCCTTCAGAAGCATGATCATATACTTATATAATCATCTAATTACTCTCACATTATTGGACATTTATATTTAGTCTAATATTCTAATTTTTTAATACTATTAGTAATTCTGTTATGAACACACTTCACATAAATTTGTGTGTTTCTGATTATTTCCTTAGAACAGACTCCTGAAGTGGAATTGCTAGATCAAAGTGTAGGAATTACTTTAAGACATTTGATTAATATTGATAATTTGGCAGGGTTATAGTATCCTCTTGATTTCTTTTTGATTCATTACTCATTCTCTTGTCAAATTCATTAATTCTACAACATTTGTTGAGTATGGGTATCTGCTACTTACTGAAGAGATCCTGAAGCCAACTTCAGTCCAGTGCTGCTGTTGTTACAATGAGGGGAAATCCCTCCAGGATTACGGTGACAGACTGTCTGTCAGTCTATGTGCCATTATGTTTTACTCTTTTAAAATGATGTGGTTTTCTTGGCTTCACTTTACACTCAAGTGATTTCCAGAGACTTATCAGAGGTCCTTTTACCGTGTCCCACTCGATTAAACCCAAATAAAAGGCAACTTAATGGTACTCACTCTCTTTCAAATTTCTACCCCTCAATATAAAACACCAACCATTTTCCCATTTTGCCAGCACCATTACAATCCAAGTTGGAATGTTTCATACCTATGGAGAAGTTCTGTAGCTTCTCCATAATGTTTCTCTCATGCAATGGTGTCATTTGATTTGAACTATGAAACTGAATAAACTGCACAGTTTACTTAAAAATGTAGACTATCGGGAATTCCTTGGTGGTCCAGTGGCTGGGACTCTGTGTTCTCACTGCCGAGGGCCTGGGATTAATCCCTAGTTGGGGAACTAAAATACCACTGACTGTGCTGCGTGGCAGAAAAAAAAAAAATGTAGACTATCATAGAGGTATGGAATTTTACTCCTAGATTTTACTCTTATGACCTAGCTCTGGCAGGCTAAGCCATTATCTTCTACTGTGAACACTCCAGAAAGAGAAAAGTCATATAACCAATGAAGGTAGTCAGAAAATAAAAACTAAAAGGCAGAGGAAAACTGAATGAAGCATTGGAGAATAAATCTTTTAGATGGTGTGGATAAACAGAAAGGAGATATCTATCTGGCTCCTAGATCGCCTCCTTGTCCCTAGCCTAGCAGATAGGTCAGGAGGCAATATCTGAGTCACATGCAAGGTCAGGAGGGTATTTGTTCAGCCTATTCCTCACTATCATTTTCTTTTGCCTTTTCTTTCCCTACTCTTGCTCCTTTTGCCTTGCTCCTTTTCCTCTTTCATATGTGATTTTCATCCTTTATTTCACCTCAGAATTGCCTGATCTGAAACATGATTACTTTAAGTTTGTTCAACTTCTTTAAATCATTCAGAGACAGTTTCAGATTTGCATTTCTATTTCTGGAGTCGAGGGAGTGCTTTCAAATTCCCCCCATTGTTCTTCAGAACCACCTTTTTCTTATCACATTTCTAATCAAATTTTAGTCTTAAAATACCTGTGATTTCTTATAGACTTTGGAAGTTTTTGGTGTTCTGAAAGAAGATTTTGAGGAGGCTTTTTAAAATTATTATTTGTAAAATAAAATAAAACTATAATTTGAGAGAATAGTTTGACTTATCCCAATGGCTTTATTCTATTAATTGTAATCATCAAGGACAAACTTTACATACATTATTTTCTCTGTCTTTTTTTTTTTTTAAGTTTGTTAATAGGGTTGAATTTCATTAGTCACAGAATGGTTTTAAATAACTTTGTCCAAGATCCTTTGGATAAATTCAGAAACACACATTTATATGAACTTTATTTTATTTTATTTTATTTATTTTTTTATTTTTTTTATGGTACGCGTGCCTCTCACTGTTGTGGCCTCTCCCATTGCGGAGCACAGGCTCCGGACGCGCAGGCTCAGCGGCCATGGCTCATGGGCCCAGCAGCTCCGCGGCATGTGGGATCTTCCCAGACCGGGGCACAATTTATAACCTTGCTCAAAATCTGACATTCCCAAATCAAATAAGCTTGTCTTACACTATTCCCCAACAAGCCACTTCCACTTCACTCAGGTTGCCTCTTCCTTTTTCATTGAACACTCAGTGCTCATTTCTAGCTCTCCTGCTTGGCCTGCCTGAAACACTTTGTCCTTTCCATGGATAACCTGTATCTCTGTCAGCCTCCGTGTCCTTGCAGCCATTCTGCCTACAGCAGCCCACACAGTCACTCTCCTTTGTACCTTCGCAGCACTTCAATCAGGCCTTACAGTCTAATACACATCAAATACACTTTTGTACTGTTCCAACTAGATTGCGAGCTCTCTGCCCTACACTCTCTCTGAAGGTGCCTTAATGCCATCTATGACCCCACATAGTAAAGATTTTGATTGAACTTTATCAATGGGCCACTTGGTATTACATCTTATCTTCTACAGTCTTAAAATATAAAACCTCTTCTTAAAATTAATATGTCCAGTTTTTCCCTATTAAAGCATAGCATAAAATACATGCAAAATATAAACTATAATAATAATCTCCATTTTCCAAATACTCAGATAATATCTATTGTTAGTATGTTAATATATTTCTTTCCAGTCTTCTACAGATAGAGAGATAGAAAAGCCACATACTTATGTCTTTAATTATCTGAAAATGTGTATTTCCATTTGATTTTTTCCACTTAGTCAAACATGAAGATTTTCATAATGACCTTGTATAGCCTTCAGAAGCATGATCATATACTTATATAATCATCTAATTACTCTCACATTATTGGACATTTACATTTAGTCTAATATTCTAATTTTTTAATACTATTAGTAATTCTGTTATGAACACACTTCACATAAATTTGTGTGTTTCTGATTATTTCCTTAGAACAGACTCCTGAAGTGGAATTGCTAGATCAAAGTGTAGGAATTACTTTAAGACATTTGATTAATATTGATAATTTGGCAGGGTTATAGTATCCTCTTGATTTCTTTTTGATTCATTACTCATTCTCTTGTCAAATTCATTAATTCTACAACATTTGTTGAGTATGGGTATCTGCTACTTACTGAAGAGATCCTGAAGCCAACTTCAGTCCAGTGCTGCTGTTGTTACAATGAGGGGAAATCCCTCCAGGATTACGGTGACAGACTGTCTGTCAGTCTATGTGCCATTATGTTTTACTCTTTTAAAATGATGTGGTTTTCTTGGCTTCACTTTACACTCAAGTGATTTCCAGAGACTTATCAGAGGTCCTTTTACCGTGTCCCACTCGATTAAACCCAAATAAAAGGCAACTTAATGGTACTCACTCTCTTTCAAATTTCTACCCCTCAATATAAAACACCAACCATTTTCCCATTTTGCCAGCACCATTACAATCCAAGTTGGAATGTTTCATACCTATGGAGAAGTTCTGTAGCTTCTCCATAATGTTTCTCTCATGCAATGGTGTCATTTGATTTGAACTATGAAACTGAATAAACTGCACAGTTTACTTAAAAATGTAGACTATCGGGAATTCCTTGGTGGTCCAGTGGCTGGGACTCTGTGTTCTCACTGCCGAGGGCCTGGGATTAATCCCTAGTTGGGGAACTAAAATACCACTGACTGTGCTGCGTGGCAGAAAAAAAAAAAATGTAGACTATCATAGAGGTATGGAATTTTACTCCTAGATTTTACTCTTATGACCTAGCTCTGGCAGGCTAAGCCATTATCTTCTACTGTGAACACTCCAGAAAGAGAAAAGTCATATAACCAATGAAGGTAGTCAGAAAATAAAAACTAAAAGGCAGAGGAAAACTGAATGAAGCATTGGAGAATAAATCTTTTAGATGGTGTGGATAAACAGAAAGGAGATATCTATCTGGCTCCTAGATCGCCTCCTTGTCCCTAGCCTAGCAGATAGGTCAGGAGGCAATATCTGAGTCACATGCAAGGTCAGGAGGGTATTTGTTCAGCCTATTCCTCACTATCATTTTCTTTTGCCTTTTCTTTCCCTACTCTTGCTCCTTTTGCCTTGCTCCTTTTCCTCTTTCATATGTGATTTTCATCCTTTATTTCACCTCAGAATTGCCTGATCTGAAACATGATTACTTTAAGTTTGTTCAACTTCTTTAAATCATTCAGAGACAGTTTCAGATTTGCATTTCTATTTCTGGAGTCGAGGGAGTGCTTTCAAATTCCCCCCATTGTTCTTCAGAACCACCTTTTTCTTATCACATTTCTAATCAAATTTTAGTCTTAAAATACCTGTGATTTCTTATAGACTTTGGAAGTTTTTGGTGTTCTGAAAGAAGATTTTGAGGAGGCTTTTTAAAATTATTATTTGTAAAATAAAATAAAACTATAATTTGAGAGAATAGTTTGACTTATCCCAATGGCTTTATTCTATTAATTGTAATCATCAAGGACAAACTTTACATACATTATTTTCTCTGTCTTTTTTTTTTTTTAAGTTTGTTAATAGGGTTGAATTTCATTAGTCACAGAATGGTTTTAAATAACTTTGTCCAAGATCCTTTGGATGAATTCAGAAACACACATTTATATGAACTTTATTTTATTTTATTTTATTTATTTTTTTATTTTTTTTATGGTACGCGGGCCTCTCACTGTTGTGGCCTCTCCCATTGCGGAGCACAGGCTCCAGACGCGCAGGCTCAGCGGCCATGGCTCATGGGCCCAGCAGCTCCGCGGCATGTGGGATCTTCCCAGACCGGGGCACGAACCCATATCCCCTGCATCAGCAGGCGGATTCTCAACCACTGCGCCACCAGGGAAGCCCTATATGAACTTTAGATGAAGCATTTGTATCATTTTCACCAGTGTCAGCAACTTGTAGAAGATCATGTTTGATTACCCTACTGCCTCTCAGATTTTTCAGGTGTATGATTCAGGGAGGGAAGCCGAATATGTGCTGGAAACACTCATCTGACCTGAGCCTCTTGGTTCCTCCATAGCTGCCACCTAAACCCTCGTTTCCCATAGTCCCCACTGGCTGAGAAACCTGGCTGCGGACCCCTCAACTCCTTAAGGGAGACTTTCCCCATCCTCACCCATATTTAGGCCCCATCCAAAGGGCTAGGTTATGGCCCAGGTGTCCAACCTCAGTTTTCATCCTATTGCCTTCTCAGTACTTCTTTGTAGGACTGGAGCTCTGCTCGTCTGCTAGTCTTCTGGCCCAGATCCGGGTCTTGTATTCCACTAGCCCTGTCTACTCCCAAGTGTCCTGTCATAGAGTGAAAATCACAGTGCAAATCAAAGAGTGAAACCACCTTTTGCTTTTTGGTCATTTCCTCAGCAGGTCTTCTTTGGCCACCCTATTTATAGACGATGCCCTCCAGAAATGACTCACGAGTCCAATATTGTGTATGGATGCGTGTTTCCTTTATGACGCTTATTACAACTTAGAGTCATGATATTTATTATCTGGAAATGTGGCTTTTGTCCACCTCCATGGAAGCCAGGGATGTACCTGTCTTGTTAGCTTTTTATTATCAAAATTTAAGATAGTGTTATACATAGTAAGCACCAAATAAATGCTCACTAAATGAAAAAATGAGCAACACTGACCTGTTGATCATTTTCATGTCAGGCTCTGTGCTGCTTTCATCAAAATTACCAACTTATCCTCAACTGTCCTGAGAGTCTCAATATGAATCCAGACATCTCTTGTGACATCTCTTACTTCTCTGATTCTAGCACCTACTCAAGGTGCTTGCTCTAAAACCTCAATGCCTCTTCGGAAGTGAATACATGATTACAGAATCAGAAACCTATTTTAGGCATTAGAAATTCTGCAGTTGTCACAAGGATATAACTCAAACAGAGAATGTACTTGGGTAGTGCTCATGTTCTTGTTCTGAATACACATGAGGGGCCATTTCTAGAAATAAGTACTTTTCAGCAGCTTCCTTGTTCTTGCCCTGACTAAATACACACACCACAGCTCTTCAGTCAGCATATGCAGCCCTGCCTCAGCTTCAACTCAGCCATAACCAAGTCTGGTCACATATCAGTAGCTCTAGCCCCTCAGCACGTGAGGTCTAGATTTACCCACTGCTCTCATTCTGGCACCCAGTAGATCTGGAACAAACCAACATTCATTTGCATGCTAACTAAACTGCAGACTTTCTCCCTGACTTCTAGCCTGTATATAAAATATGCATGACCAGATATTTATCCTGAATCCTGATTTACACTTGAGTTTTCTCAACTGGAACTGAAGCAGTCACCAAACCTTAGATAATCTGGCTTTACTAGAAGAACCCTGACATGCCATCTGGTTCTTGCCAGCATTCCTTTCCAAGAGCAAGACAAACTTCTCCCTGCAGCTGCTAGCTCCAAACCAAAACCACAATGCCACTACCACCTGCCAATCCTGGCACTGCTTGCCCCTCACCCAAGCAGAGTCCATGTGCATGCATCAACCCAGATCAGGTCAAGGATGTCAGAGACCTTCAGCTTTGCATTTTGTATTGTAAGCTTTCAGTCTTCAGAAATGAGACTTTTGAGACCAGGAGAGGGCCCTTGCTCTTGTCCCACCCATCCTCTGACTATGGTGTCTCCCAAAGAAGCTGCCATCACTTCTGGTATACTCTGAGGCCCTTGAATTATGAATGCGCTCCTCAAAAGAGCACAGGTCAACCACAGCTAACATAAAATCCACCAGAGATAGGTATTTAGTCTGTAGCAAGATTTAACATGAGTAGTGACAGTTTCTGAGACGCATTCTTTCCTTTTCCATTCTTTAGCTTTAAGGATCTACATTATTTAAAAAAAAAATAAGTTAACAATTATCTAAAGACAATATCGAGACTCCAAGAACTATAGTAATCTAGTGCCTTCCTACTCAAAGTGTGGTTCCAGTACCTGAGAACCGGTAGAAATGCAAACTCTCAGGTCCTGACCTAGACCCACTAAGTCAGAAACCGCATTTTTAACAAGGACCTCAGGTGATGTGTATACACAGAAAAAATGATAAACATTGATCTAGCAAATATGAAAGAAGTATTTAGATTGCCTCCAAACACAGAGTGTTGTTTGGCTTGCACTGAAAATTAATCCTTCCTTTGCCTACTAGGCAAGGTTCCATCTATCCTTCAAAATCCTGCTCAAACATTACCCCTTCCATGAAGACTTTTCTGTAAGAAATCCAAGAAAGAGTGGTTTGTTCTCATCCTCTCCTTAGCTGATTTTATCCTTTTCTTTATACAATGTTATCCGTATCAAGAGGTTTTCATAAATAAGTAAAATTAAATAAATCATGTGAGTTCTCCATTGGTAAAATTATGAACACATAGGTCATAATAATAATAACAGCTTACAGTTTTTGAACACAATGTGCAAACAATGTTCTGCACACTATAAATATATTAATTTAACCCCTAAAAGCTGTTTGAGGTGGATGCTATTATTATTTCCATTTTCAGACTCTGTTAGCTGTAAACGCATCAATTTAGAATAATAACATTGGGAAAGAACAATGGTTCACAAATTACGTTGGCTTGTATTTTCTTAAATCTAGAAATAAAATGTAGATTAGAAACTGACCATCTACTAAACGCTTTAGTTTCCAAAGTTTCATGTTTCTAATGCAATATCAGACATACAGTTGCCTTGAAACCTCATTTTCACATTCAACAAGGAGTTATTTTTTAAATAGAGGGTTTAATCTTTAAATCCTTAGCAGGAATAAAACTAGAATTTCCTAGATCACCTCTGCACTGTTGCTTCTCTAATGCATAGTATTAAATGCTACACACAGAACGCAGTTAAACGTATGAGCCTGACTGAATTTCTTCAAACCTATCTAGAGAGATGAGATACACCTGGTTGTTCTGTTAACTCTTCTTCACAGGTTACAGTTACACACAGAGAAGACAAACAATAAGCAGATTCAATTCTGAAACAGCTGTCTCAGGTTTCTGCAAAGCATGGGCTAACACCATAGCATTCAATCTGATCAGAGCCAAGTAAGCTCTGATTGGCTGTTACATAGCAATAAGCATGGCAGGGCACCGCCCCTAAGGGCCATGCCAGGGCCAAGACTCTTTAGCAGTGCCTCCAAAGGGCCCTTGCAAATTCTCATCACTGCCATTTTCTTCGAGATATTTTTATAGGACTGGAATCTCTGACCCCTTAAATTGTCATTACACACTTTATTTCAGAGACTTAAAAGAAAAAGGAGAAGGAATTAGAAGGTGAGGGCAAGGTGAATATATTCATCAACAGTATATATTCACCAACAGTGTGAGGACACAACTTATAGTATTTCCCTGTATTATTCCATATGATTCTGTTTATTGAGGCCATTATATTTGCCAAAGATTGTGTGCTTCCATTCCCCACTCCCCAACTAAATAAAAAATTTAAAATAAAGAGTGCCAGAGTATTAAAAAAAAAAAATCAACCTAATACAGGACATACATTGATCAGTCTAGTGATCTAATATAATAAATGATTTAATACCAGGGGAAAAAAATTCTCTGAGTCAGGATTACTTTGCATTCAACTGTATTGTGTAAGATAATACAGAAGCCAGACAAATTAAGAACCCACAGGCACTTATTTAAACTGCGAGAAATGTGTCTATCCTTTATCAATCTCCTCAGATTTCTAACACTATTTCATAAATATCAAAAGAAAATATAAAGTCATAGGTTGCTAACCTTCAGATGCAACTGAAACATATGATGCCTATGTTTGCAAAATGAAAAACAGAGGTTTGAAAGTTCAATAAAATATTCTACTGCAACCTAGTATAAGTTTATTCACTATTTCTAACTCATCATTTACTACAGAATTACCCATTTGAAGTATTTTAATAAAATTTATAATTTCTGGGTCTCTTACACATTTCTAATGTATGTTGAAGTACAAAATTTGGGGAGATTTGAGACCCTCAAATTTCCTTAATCAGTTTTGCGCACATCTGCAATCTGTTGTCATGCTGCTATTGACATAAACAATGATACTTATTCTGTCAATAAAAACAGCACTGATGCTAAGAAGCATTTTAGAATATTGATCCCCAGAAGTCTCATATAATCTAAAGCCACTGTTTATTATCCATTATCACCCATTGCTAGAAAAACACTTCCCGCTCTCAAATTTCAGACCATTATCTAACTACTGAGACTGCTGTTGCTGTTATTATAGAGTCAAATGCTTTCAGTATGTGACTCCATAATTGTACTGCAGGGGAAAATTCCACAGAAACTCCACTTCAGTTTTAAAGAACAGGGTGGAATAGGGAGAAAGATTTTCTCTGAGGAAGCTGTCTTGCTAGCGTTCCTGGAATAGCCTGTCTTCAATGGATCCACTGTGCTTCCATCTGAACAATCTCTATTGATTCCAGCTGCTGTCTAATTGGCCCATGACTGAGTAACACCCCTGAATGTGTTGCATTTGTATCACCAAAGTAAACAAGGAATCTTCGCCCTGCATAACATCAGTGGCTGCCTGAAAGAAAATGCTCTTAGATATCTGAATGTTTCATCCCCAGATTTCTGGATACCCGTGGCCTTTTGTACAATCTCTATGATTGAATTCCCTGGCAAGTAGAATCTTAAGAGGCCCCTGGTGGGATGCCATACACCACATTTAGACAATTTAATAATGATAATAGTGGTAGTGGTAGAAGTAGTTAATCAACACTTGCAGGAAAGTCCAATGCATGGTGTGCGAAAGCTTCAAAGAAATGAATTATTGCCATACATACATATACTGAAAAATTACTTTTAATCCTGTATTCTTGAGTTTAAAAAAAAAAAAGATAAATTCTAACTTCAGGAACATACCAAGAATCTTTTCTCCTACTCTATTTCTGGGGGTGAATTTGCCCTAAATATTTAATTTTGGAAAAAGAAGTTGTTGTCCTTTTAAGCTAAATTTCTTTTCCCCTGAAGTAAAAGAGAAGAAAATAAATTTATTTTATAATTGATCTGGGAGAGCTTTTACCATCCTTTTTTGTTTTAATTATGGATGACTAGAACAGCTGCCACCTGCAATGCCAATGGTGAAGTAAAACTTAATTATCACCAGCTGGCGGATGAGGTTAAACTTGCTTACTGATGACCCAGGACAAGATCTAAATAAGGCAAACAAATAAAGTAAATAAGATTTGGGAGGTTTACCTTCCAGTAACCATTTTCAAGAGATGTGTTAATTTTAGTAGAACTTCCAAAATCTTACTTTCACTGAATAAGGCATATAATTTTATTTAAAGGGGAAAAAAAATGTGCGTCTATATACTCTCTACATCATACACATGAAACTATAATACACTTAAAAAATCCTTACTGATGTAATTATTGCAATATTGTGAATATATATTATAAGGATCAATCACATTATGGAGGCCACATTTTAGGGACTCAAGGATCTTCTTTTTGTCCTAAATTATGGTAATCTGGTTTTATTTTTTTTTTAAGTAATTTTCACTCCTCTGTGCAAAATTTCTAACCCTAAGCAAATAATTTGGAAGATGCAAGTGATTTTTTACAAGTAAGACTCCAGAAAACTTTGGCAATTATTTCCTGATGTGTACACACAACACCTGGCTATATAATTAGATTGATGACTGAGAGCAGTTTAGTTTGTTGGAAACTGCCTTTTGATTTTGACAAAGCTATGCCAGATTTAAGGTGTTGTCCTACGAGACCTGGGAGCCAATAATGTTTATATGATGAAGATAGTACAGCTGGACTGAGGACTGAGTTTCATGAATAGAAAGGACCCAGATACTAAGGGAAGGCATGCTTATAATTGAGAACCCTGAAAATGCAAGGCCTGTTCTATCTAGTCAAGTGGTTTTGAAGTCCAAGGTCCAAGCATTTTTAGAAGATGATTAACAGAATATCTATGTCAAAGTGCAAAAGGGCCTGAAACTATCTCCAGTCCAGTATTCTAGGCAAGTAAAATTATAGGTGCAAGGCAGTACTGACTTCTATTGTTTTCTGTTTAGTACAGTTATTCCAAAGATTCTTCTCAATAAGAACATTTTACAAAATAAAAATGAGGAACTTGGCTAAATTTCCAAAACGAGAGAAATAAAAGCATTGTTTTGACAATTCCTAGCCCGAGAGTTCTGGGAACAGAGAGGAAAAATGACATTCTCATCTTCAAGAATTCGATTTCTGTGTAGATTCCAGAAATAATATAAAATCTTTAATCATGCCCTATCATCTCTCGGGGCTTCAGTTTCCTCATCAGTAAAAGTGCAAATGGAATTAAATAATAAGGTCCATTCTACGTCTCTTACCCTATAATTAAAATAATAGTCCTTTTTACCGTACGTAATTTTCTTCTACTAACATATATTTGAATTTTTAATACCCTTTATTGCTTCAATCTCCTTTCTGGCCAGCAGCCATTCTTGGATTTAAATTTTAAATACTTAACAGAACCTTCATTTCAATTCAAAGGTACAACTGCAGCCACAGAGTATCCCAACTGGAAGAGCTCTCTATTTTATGAGCAATAACATTTGAGCTTGACCTGGAGAAGTTTACCCTTTCCGTAAGAAAATTAGGCCCTCCCAGCGTGCATACTGCAGCAAAATCTGACTCATCAGTGAAAACAAGAGGTCCAAGAACTTAGCTTTGTTACCCAATCACCCGTCTCTCTGGATGCTCTGCATAGCACCAAAGCATGATGGCTAATGACTAATAATAACCAAGGGAAAAGAGATAAGCATTGTCAAAGTCAGAAAGCACCTGCCCACCATTTACACCAATGGCTCTACAGAATCTAGGAAACAAAAATGAACTCGCTCCTATGCAGAGATTTTCCAATTGCCAGAGATTTACTTAAGCCATCCCTCTCCAACCTTCAAAATTAACTGATGTAAAAGGATGCAAATTAAAACCTGTAATGTAATTAACAAGAAGACTAATTAAAAGCAGGCAAGTCTTAATAAACCAAAATAAAATACAGGAATTTCATCAAGAAAATTTTGTGTTTACTTTATGAAACAGGTTTGGTTTCTCTCCTAAGACAGAAAAAAAATGAGCATAAAGAAAGAAAACAAATTTAATAAATTTTATTTAAAAACATTAAATTTTCAAATAATTTATAGTCAGTTCACGGTTTGTAAAGAAAGTATATAAATCTATACATTTCATTCTATTCTGCTGACAAGGCTACTTTAAGTAAAAATGATCACTTTCATTATTCAGCTAAAAGTACTATTTTATTTTTTTTAACATCCTTATTGGAGTATAATTGCTTTAAAATGGTGTGTTAGTTGCTGCTGTATAATGAAGTGAATCAGCTATACGTATACATATATCTCCATATCCTCTCCCTCTTGTGTCTCCCTCCCACTGTCCCCATCCCACCCCTCTAGGTGGGCACAAACACGCAGCTGATCTCCCTGTGCTATGCGGCTGCTTCCCACTAGCTATCTATTTTACATTTGGTAGCGTATATGTCCATGCCACTCTCTCACTTCATCCCAGCTTACCCTTCTCCCTCCCTGTGTCCTCAAGTCCATTCTCTAAGTCTGCATCTTTATTCCTGTCCTGTCCCTAGGTTCTTCAGAAACTTTTTTATTTTTAGATTCCATGTATATGTGTTAGCATACGGTATTTGTTTTTCTCTTTCTGACTTACTTCACTCTTTATGACAGACTCTAGATCCTTCCACCTCACTACACATAACTCAATTTCGTTTCTTTTTATGGCTGAGTAGTATTCCATTGTATGTATTTGCCACATCTTCTTTATCCATTCATCTGTCGATGGACACTTAGGTTGCTTCCACGTCCTGGCTATTGTAAATAGAGCTGCAATGAACATTTTTACTTTATGAAACAGGTTTGGTTTCTCTCCTAAGACAGAAAAAAAATGAGCATAAAGAAAGAAAACAAATTTAATAAATTTTATTTAAAAACATTAAATTTTCAAATAATTTATAGTCAGTTCACGGTTTGTAAAGAAAGTATATAAATCTATACATTTCATTCTATTCTGCTGACAAGGCTACTTTAAGTAAAAATGATCACTTTCATTATTCAGCTAAAAGTACTATTTTATTTTTTTTAACATCCTTATTGGAGTATAATTGCTTTAAAATGGTGTGTTAGTTGCTGCTGTATAATGAAGTGAATCAGCTATACGTATACATATATCTCCATATCCTCTCCCTCTTGTGTCTCCCTCCCACTGTCCCCATCCCACCCCTCTAGGTGGGCACAAACACGCAGCTGATCTCCCTGTGCTATGCGGCTGCTTCCCACTAGCTATCTATTTTACATTTGGTAGCGTATATGTCCATGCCACTCTCTCACTTCATCCCAGCTTACCCTTCTCCCTCCCTGTGTCCTCAAGTCCATTCTCTAAGTCTGCATCTTTATTCCTGTCCTGTCCCTAGGTTCTTCAGAAACTTTTTTATTTTTAGATTCCATGTATATGTGTTAGCATACGGTATTTGTTTTTCTCTTTCTGACTTACTTCACTCTTTATGACAGACTCTAGATCCTTCCACCTCACTACACATAACTCAATTTCGTTTCTTTTTATGGCTGAGTAGTATTCCATTGTATGTATTTGCCACATCTTCTTTATCCATTCATCTGTCGATGGACACTTAGGTTGCTTCCACGTCCTGGCTATTGTAAATAGAGCTGCAATGAACATTGTGGTACATGACTCTTTTTTTTCGAATTATGTTTTTCTCAGGGTATATGTCCAGTAGTGGGATTGCTGGGTCATAGGGGAGTTCTATTTTTAGATTTTTAAGGAACCTCCATACTGTTTTCCATAGTGGTTGTATCAATTTACATTCCTACAAACAGTGCAAGAGGGTACCCTTTTCGTCACACCCTCTCCAGCATTTATTGATTGTACACTTTTTGATGATGGCCATTCGGACTGATGTGAGGTGCCTTCATTGTAGTTCTGATTTGCATTTCTCTAATGATTAATGTTGTTGAGCACCCTTTCATGTGTTTGAATCTGTGTATCTTCTTTGGAGAAATGTCGGTTTAGGTCTTCTGCCCATTTTTCGATTGGGTTGTTTGCTTTTTTGATATTGAGCTGCATGAGCTGCTTGTATATTTTGGAGATTAAACCTTTGTCAGTTGCTTCATTTGCAAATATTTTCTCCCATTCTGAGGGTTGTCTTTTCACCTTGTTTATGGTTTCCTCTGCTGTGCAAAAGCTTTTAAATTTCATTAAGTCCCATTTGTTTATTTTTGTTTTTATTTCCATTTCTCTAGGAGGTGGGTCAAAAAGGATCTTGTTGTGATTTATGTCATAGAGTGTTCTGCCTATGTTTTCCTCTAAGAGTTTTATAGTTTCTGACCTTACATTTAGGTCTTTAATCCATTTTGAGTTTATTTTTGTGTATGGTGTTAGGGAGTGTTCTAATTTCATTCTTTTACATGTAGCTGTCCAGTTTTCCCAGCACCACTTATTGAAGAGGCTGTCTTTTCTCCATTGTATATTCTTGCCTCCTTTAAAAAAGATAAAGTGATCATATGTGCGTGGGTTTATCTCTGGGCTTTCTATCCTGTTCCATTAATCTATATTTCTGTTTTTGTGCCACTACCATACTGTTATTTTATTTTAAAAATTTTATTTATTTATTTTTGGCGGCATTGGGTCTTTGCTGCTGCATGCAGGCTATCTCTAGTTGTGGTGAGCGGGGGTAATCTTTGTTGCGGTGTGTGGGCTTCTCATTGCAGTGGCTTCTCTTGTTGCGGAGCACAGGCTCTAGGTGGGTGGGCTTCAGTAGTTGTGGCACACAGGCTCAGTAGTTGTGGCTCGTGGGCTCTACAGTGCAGGCTCAGTAGTTATGGCGCACGGGCTTAGTTGCTCCGAGGCATGAGGGATCTTCCCGGATGAGAGCTCGAACCCGTGTCCCCTGCATTGGCAGGCAGATTCTTAACCACTGTGCCACCAGGGAAGCCCCATACTGTCTTGATTACTGTAGCTTTGCAGTATAGTCTGAAGTCTGGGAGCCTGATTCCTCCAGTTCCGTTTTTCCTTCTCAAGATTGCTTTGGCTATTCGGGGTCCTTTGTGTTTCCATACAAATTGTGAAATTTTTTGTTCTAGTCCTGTGAAAAATGCCAGTGGTAGTTTGATAGGGATTGCATTGACTCTCTAGATTGCTTTGGGTAGTGCAGTCATTTTCACAATGTTGATTCTTCCAATCCAAGAACATTGTATATCTTTCCATTTGTGTGTACCATCTTTAACTTCTTTTATCAGTGTTTTATAGTTTTGTGCATATAGGTCTTTTGTCTCCCTAGGTAGGTTTATTCCTAGGTATTTTATTCTTTTCCTTGCAATGGTAAATGGGAGTGTTTCCTTAATTTCTCTATCAGATTTTTCATCATTAGTGTATAGGAATACAAGAGATTTCTGTGCATTAATATTGTATCCTGCTACTTTACCAAATTCAATCATTAGCTCTAGTAGTTTTCTGGTAGCATATTTAGGATTCTCTATGTATAGTATTATATCATCTGCAAACAGTGACAGGTATACTTCTTCTTTTCTTATTTGGATTCCTTTTATTTCTTTTTCCTCTCTGATTACTGTGGCTAAAACTTCCAAAACTATGTTGAATAACAGTGGTGAGAGTGGGCAACCTTGTCTTGTTCCTGATCTTAGTGGAAATGGTTTCAGTTTTTCACCATTGAGAATGATGTTGGCTGTGGGTTTGTTCATATATGGTCTTTATCATGTTGAGTTAAGTTCACTCTATGCCTACTTTCTGGAGGGTTTTTATCAAAAAGGGTGTTGAATTTTGTCAAAGCTTTTCCTGAATCTATTGACATGATCATATGGTTTTTCTCCTTCAATTTGTTATTATGGTGTATCATATTGATTGATTTGTGTATATTGAAAAATCCTTGCATTCCGGGATAATCTCCACTTGATCATGGTGTATGATCCTTTTAATGTGCTTTGGATTCTGTTTCCTAGTATTTTGTTGAGGATTTTTGCATCTATGTTCATCAGTGATATTGGCCTGTAGTTTCTTTTTTTGTGACATCTTTGTCTGGATTTAGTATCAGGGTAATGATGCCCTTGTAGAATGAGTTTGGGAGTGTTCCTCCTTCTGCTATATTTTGAAAGAGCTTGAGAAGCATAGGTGTTAGCTCTTCTCTAAATATTTGATAGAGGGGCTTCCCTGGTGGCGCAGTGGTTGCGCGTCCACCTGCCGATGCAGGGGAACCGGGTTCGCGCCCCGGTCTGGGAGGGTCCCACATGCCGCGGAGCAGCTGGGCCCGTGAGCCATGGCCGCTGGGCCTGCGCGTCCGGAGCCTGTGCTCCGCAACGGGAGAGGCCACAGCAGAGGGAGGCCCGCA
>NC_041223.1:46541122-46541929 GCF_002837175.3 Physeter macrocephalus
TTTTTTTTTGCGGTATGCGGGCCTCTCACTGTTGTGGCCTCTCCTGTTGAGGAGCACAGGCTCTGGATGCGCAGGCTCAGCGGCCATGGCTCATGGGCCCAGCTGCTCCACGGCATGTGGGATCCTCCCGGACCGGGGCATGAACCCGTGTCCCCTGCATCGGCAGGCGGACTCTCAACCACTGTGCCACCAGGGAAGTCCCTGTTTTTTGGAAGATTTTTAATCACAGTTTCAATTTCAGTGCTTGTGATCGCTCTGTTTATATTTTCTATTCTTCCCAGTTCAGTATCGGAAGGTTTTGCTTTCCGAAGAAGTTGTCTATTTCTTCCAGGTTATCCATTTTATTGGCATATAGTTGCTTGTAGTAATCTCTCATAATCCCTTGTATTTCTGCAGTGTCAGTTGTTACTTCCCCTTTTTCATTTCTAATTCTATTGATGTGAGTCTTCTTTTTTTTCTTGATGAGTCTGGCTAATGGTTTATCAATTTTGTTTATCTTCTCAAAGAACCAGGTTTTAGTTTTATTGATCTTTGCCATTGTCCCCTTCATTTCTTTTTAATTTATTTCTCATCTGATCTTTATGATTTCTTTCCTTCTGCTAACTTTGGGGATTTTTTGTTCTTCTTTCTCTAATTGCTTTAGGTGTAAGATTAGGTTGTTTATTTGACATATTTCTTGTTTCTTGAAGTAGGACTGTATTGCTATAAACTTCCCTCTTAGAGCTGCTTTTGCTGCATCCCATAGGGTTTGGGTCGTCGTGTTTTCATTGTCATTTGTTTCTAGTTATTTTTTTATTTCCTCAGTGA
>NC_041223.1:46545227-46546279 GCF_002837175.3 Physeter macrocephalus
GGTATGCGGGCCTCTCACTGTTGTGGCCTCTCCTGTTGAGGAGCACAGGCTCTGGATGCGCAGGCTCAGCGGCCATGGCTCATGGGCCCAGCTGCTCCACGGCATGTGGGATCCTCCCGGACCGGGGCATGAACCCGTGTCCCCTGCATCGGCAGGCGGACTCTCAACCACTGTGCCACCAGGGAAGTCCCTGTTTTTTGGAAGATTTTTAATCACAGTTTCAATTTCAGTGCTTGTGATCGCTCTGTTTATATTTTCTATTCTTCCCAGTTCAGTATCGGAAGGTTTTGCTTTCCGAAGAAGTTGTCTATTTCTTCCAGGTTATCCATTTTATTGGCATATAGTTGCTTGTAGTAATCTCTCATAATCCCTTGTATTTCTGCAGTGTCAGTTGTTACTTCCCCTTTTTCATTTCTAATTCTATTGATGTGAGTCTTCTTTTTTTTCTTGATGAGTCTGGCTAATGGTTTATCAATTTTGTTTATCTTCTCAAAGAACCAGGTTTTAGTTTTATTGATCTTTGCCATTGTCCCCTTCATTTCTTTTTAATTTATTTCTCATCTGATCTTTATGATTTCTTTCCTTCTGCTAACTTTGGGGATTTTTTGTTCTTCTTTCTCTAATTGCTTTAGGTGTAAGATTAGGTTGTTTATTTGACATATTTCTTGTTTCTTGAAGTAGGACTGTATTGCTATAAACTTCCCTCTTAGAGCTGCTTTTGCTGCATCCCATAGGGTTTGGGTCGTCGTGTTTTCATTGTCATTTGTTTCTAGTTATTTTTTTATTTCCTCAGTGATCTCTTGGTTATTTAGTAGTGTATTGTTTAGCCTCCATGTGTTTCTATTTTTGACAGATTTTTCCCTGTAATTGATATCTGGTCTCATAGCATTGTGGTCAGAAAAGATACTTGATACGATTTCAATTTTCTTAAATTTACCAAGGCTTGATTTGTGACCCAAGATATGATCTATCCTGGAGAATGTTCCATGAGCACTTGAGAAGAAAGTGTATTCTATTGTTTTTGGATGGAATGTCCTATAAATATCAATTAA
>NC_041223.1:46546726-46553480 GCF_002837175.3 Physeter macrocephalus
ATATACAAGTCTTGTTTTTGTATCCATTCAGCCAGTCTATGTCTTTTGGTTGGAGCATTTACAAAACCTATACGCACAAAACTTCCATTTACATTTATGGTAGTTATTGATATGTATGTTCCTATTACCATTTTCTTAATTGTTTTGGGTTTGCTATTGTAGGTCTTTTCCTTCTCTTGTGTTTCCTGCCGAGAGAAGTTCCTTTAGCATTTGTTGTAAAGCTGTTTTGTTGGTGCTGAATTCTCTTAACTCTTGCTTGTCTGTAAAGGTTGTAATTTCTCCACCGAAACTGAATGAGATCCTTTCTGGGAAGAGTAATCTTGATTGTAGGTTTTTCCCTTTCATCACTTTAAATATGTCCTGCCACTCCCTTCTGGCTTGCAGAGTTTCTGCTGAAAGATCACCTGTTAAACTTATGGGGATTCCTTTGTATGTTATTTGTTGTTTTTCCCTTGCTGCTTTTAATATGTTTTCTTTGTATTTAATTTTTGATAGTTTGAGTAATATGTGTCTTGGCGTGTTTCTCCTTGGATTTATCCTGTATGGGACTCTCTGCGCTTCCTGGACTTGACTGACTATTTCCTTTCCCATATTAGGGAAGTTTCAACTATAATCTCTTCAAATACTTTCTCAGTCCCTTTCTTTTTCTCTTCTTCTTCTGGGAACTCTATAATTTGAATGTTGGTGTGTTTAATGTTGTCCCAGCAGTCTCTGAGACTGTCTTCAATTCTTTTCATTCTTTTTTTCTTTATTCGGCTCTGTGGTAGTTATTTCCACTATTTTATCTTCCAGGTCACTTATCCGTACTTCTGCCTCAGTTATTCTGCTATTGATTCCTTTTAGAGAATTTTAAGTTTCTTTTACTGTGTTGTTCATCATTTTTTGTTTGCTCTTTAGTTCTTCTAGGTCCTTGTTAAATGTTTCTTGTATTTTCTCCAATCTATTTCCAAGATTTTGGATCACCTTTACTATCATTACTCTGAATTTTCCTGTCGTGCTAGTTGTTTGGCATAGGATGTCCAGCACTGTAGCTTGCTGGTCATTGAGTGCAGCTGGGTCTTAGCATTGAGATGGAGGTCTCTGGGAGAGCTTTCTCTGTTTGGTATTATGTGGGGTTGGGAGGTCTCTGGTGGACCAGTGTCCTGAACTCAGCTCTCCCACCTCAGTTTAGAGAATTTTAAGTTTCTTTTACTGTGTTGTTCATCATTTTTTGTTTGCTCTTTAGTTCTTCTAGGTCCTTGTTAAATGTTTCTTGTATTTTCTCCAATCTATTTCCAAGATTTTGGATCACCTTTACTATCATTACTCTGAATTCTTTTTCAGGTAGACTGCCTTTTTCCTCTTCATTTGTTTGGTCTGGTGGGTTTTTACTTTGCTCCTTCACCTGCTGCATATTTCTCTGTCTTCCCATTTTGCTTAACATACTGTGTTTGGGATCTCCTTTTCGAAGGCTGCAGGTTCGTAGCTCCCGTTGTTTTTGGTGTCTTCCTCAAGTGGGTAATGTTGGTTTAGTGGGTTGTGTAGGCTTCCTGGTGGAGGGGACTGGTGCCTGTGTTCTGGTGGATAAGGCTGGATCTTGTTTTTCTGGTGGGCAGGCCTGCGTCTGGTGGTGTGTTTTGGGGTGTCTGTGAACTTAGTATGATTTTAGGCAGCCTCTCTGCTAATGCATGGGGTTGTGTTCCTGTCGTGCTAGTTGTTTGGCATAGGATGTCCAGCACTGTAGCTTGCTGGTCATTGAGTGCAGCTGGGTCGTAGCAGTGAGATGGAGGTCTCTGGGAGAGCTTTCTCTGTTTGGTATTATGTGGGGTTGGGAGGTCTCTGGTGGACCAGTGTCCTGAACTCAGCTCTCCCACCTCAGAAGCTCAGGCCTGACACCTGGCCAGAGCACCAAGATGCTGTCTGCTACACGGCTCAGAAGAAAAGGGAGGAAAGAAAGAAAAGGAAGGAAGAAAGGAAGGGAGAGAGGGAGGGAGGGAGGGAGGGAGGAAGGAAGGAAGAAAAAATAAAATAATTAAAATAAAAATATAAAAAAATTATTACAAATAAAAAAGTAATAATAAAATAAAGTAAGAAAGAAGAGAGCAATTAAACCAAAAAACAAATCCACTAATGATAATAAGCGCTAAGAAGTATTAAAAAAAACAAAAAACAGACAGAATCCTAGGACAAATGGTAAAAGCAAAGCTATACAGACAAATGCAGAGCTATACAGACAAAATCAAAGAAGCATACACATACACACAAATAGAGAGAAAAGGAAAAATATATATATATATAAAAGGAAGAGAGCAACCAAATCAATAAATAAATCTACCATTGATAATAAGCTCTAAATACTACACTAAGATAAACATAAAACCAGAAACAAATTAGATGCAGAGAAAGCAAACCCCAAGTCTACAGTTGCTCCCACAGTCCACTGCCTCAATTTTGGGATGATATGTTGTCTTTTCAGGTATTCCACAGATGCGGGGTACATCAAATTGATTGTGGAGATTTAATCCGCTGATCCTGAGGCTGCTGGGAGAAATTTCCCTTTCTCTTCTTTGGTCACACAGCTCCTGGGGTTCAGCTTTGGATTTGGCCCTTCCTCAGCATGTATGTCACCTGAGGGCATCTGTTCCCTGCCCAGACAGGACAGGGTTAAAGTAGCAGCTGATTAGGGGGCTCTGGCTCACTCAGGCCAGGGGGAGGGAGGGGTACAGATGCGGGGCGAGCCTGCAGTGGCAGAGGTCATTTCTGCCCATCTCTGGTGTCCGTGCTGATAGCTGCAGCTCATGCCCGTCTCTGGAGCTCGTTTAGGCAGTGCTCTGAATCCCCCCTGCTCGCGCACCCCAAAACAATGGTCTCTTGCCTCTTAAGCTGTTCCAGACTTTTTCCCGGACTCCCTCCTGGCTAGCTGTGGCGCACTAGCCCCCTTCAGCCATGTTCACGCAGCCAACCCCAGTCCTCTCCCTGGCATCTGACCTCCGAAGCCCGAGACTCAGCTCCCAGCCCCCACCCACCACGGCGGGTGAGCAGACAAGCTTCTCAGGCTGGTAAGTGCTGGTCGGCACCGATCCTCTGTGTGGGAATCTCTCCACTTTGCCCTCTGCACTCCTGATGCTGCACTCACCTCTGTGGCTCTGAAGCTTCCTCCCTGCCCACCCCCCATCTCTGCCAGTGAAGGGGGTTCCTAGTGTGTGGAAACAATTCCTCCTTCACAGCTCCTTCCCAGAGGTGCAGGTCTCATCCCTATTCTTTTGTCTCTGTTTTTTCTTTTTTCTTTTGCCCTACCCAGGTACATGTGGAGTTTCTTGCCTTTTGGGAAGTCTGAGGTCTTCTGCCAGCATTCAGTAGGTGTTCTTTAGGAGTTGTTCCACATGTAGATGTATTTTTTATGTATTTGTGGGGAGGAAGATGATCTCCTCTGTCTTACTCCTCTGCCATCTTGAAGGTCCCTCCAAAAGTACTATTTTAAAAAGTTGCTAACTATGGGAGTTTTGAAACAGGGCAGGTAGGCATCTAGAGAAGGTGTAATGATTGGAAAGGAATTAATGACATGATCTAACTGCTTCAAAAATTGACAATTCAGTTCATAGGGATAAATGATGCTGAGAATGAACAAAGAGATTGAAGAATTAACTTGGAATATCTAACCCATTCTGTGAATTCCACTAAACGTTGGAATTGCTTGCTAAGGCTGCTGCTGCAGCCACCAAGAAACCTGTGTGCAAGATAATGACATGCAAAATTTTGGACCTAAGATAGACCTACTCTCTAGGATGTGTTCTTTTCATTTTGCTTGCTTTTCATACTTAACACATGTTAAGGTGGATTTGATCATTTAAGATACAGTGATATGTCAACAAATTTTGAAACTCTTGTCATAAGGTCATCTTTGAAAAAGTAATAGATATGATATGCTTTCCTCCATGTTTTCTGAAAGGTGAAATGGTTTTTCTGATGTCATACCAAGTAATACTTTCCATTATTGCTTAAAACTTGACTAGGAGAGACAAATATTATGGGAGAGATGAACCATAAATACATTTAGGGAAGATAATTTTAATGTTGTTTAGAAGTGTAATTTATTACACTGTTTTTGCAGCTCCAGTAGAGCTTCAGGGGAAAAGTAAAACACTAAACTTTTATATAATGAAAAAGAAAAACAACAATAGCAAATGATGTTTGAGAATTTTAGATTCAGTAATAACCAACGAAGAATGAATACGTCTTGAAAAACAAAACAGGAGAGTCTTTGTGAAGTAGATACAGAGTCCACCAAGTGTGAGTGAATTAGACTAAAATATGATCTGATTAGACAAACAGATGTACATACAAAATATCTCCTGTAAATATTACAATTTGTGATATATTCTTGTCAACTGGGTTTGCTTAATCAGAATATAAAATTTTATAAAAACTATAGCTCAACAGAACAAAATCACCACACTCTTAATATTGCAAACATAATTAACTTTGAATTATGTGAATTAACAGTGCCTAAAAAATTATCATTCAGCTCTGAAATTAAATTCTTTCATACTATTAGATTTGTTTGTTAAGCTCAAGTAGGCAAAATTTGTATTTAATATAGTAATAATGGTGCTTTTCTAAGAATGCCTTTGAGAAACATAGATTTATCCAAAACAAATCAAGAAATTGCTATTATTAGTTAATTTGTGAATATCATAACTTCTACATAATAAAATTAAGGGAAAAGTCTGATGCTCTTACAGGATACTGTATGTTTATTACAGGAAACCCTTTTCTAATTACCTTTTTAATTAGGTATTTTATATGGTTATTTTGTGGTTGCATACATGTAATACAAATACATTTAATACTGTTTTAGATTCACAGGTTTTTTTCCATTAAAGTTATACTAGCACCTCTCCATTTACAAAAAGTAGGGTCATTTAAAATTCATCTTACACTGTCCATCTCAGATAATTCCCTCCATCCATTCACAAAATATAAAGTTATCAAACAAAAAATCAAGGAATACAGTATTCAAATATTTTCATATGACCAAAGAATTGAAATTTGGAATACTTCTTATATTGCAGACTCTATCTACATAAATTCTAATGTTTCATTGGACTGAAATTTTGCTATATCAGGAGCAGGGGTGAGGGTATGCTTTCACTTCCTTGTGTAAAGAAAGGAAATTTGCTCATATATTTGATTAGGGTATCATCTGAACAGTATAAATCCAAGCATGTTAAAGGGAAGGTTTCTGAGAGGCCAGTGGAACAACTGTGAGTGAGACAAAAGACAAATGATTTAAAAACAAAACAAAATAAAATTCTAGCAGACTCAGTTGACTTGAATGCCACCATAAGGCATGTGCTTTCTCATTCAAAAATGACCCCAAGATAATTTCTCAAGGTCAAGGGACCCTGGTAAACTCAGCCAACTTAGGTTCTTCAATGATATTTGAGTATGGTTTGAGACTAAGTTTGTCATCAAGGGAAACAGGAAAATGTTTACATGTAAGGTGTTTGGAGCCTGAGTTTGATCTTAAGGGTCATGTTGAAACACTGCAGTATGCTAAAGTTTTCTGTGTATTCCAATCATAAAATTCAACTGGAGAGATGGCAAGGAGGATGCTTATCAGGAATTCTATTCTGCTGTGAAGTCTGTTGCTATTGTTGGGAACATACTAGCCTTCTTTCATAAATTATCTCACCTATCCCACCTTTAGTAGGGCTTGAGAAGTATTTCTGTAATCAGAGTGACAAGTTTGTTCTTGTTCTTAATTCTATTCATAACCCCTTGCTGGAACCCTCTTGTAACGAGAGGCTCAAACACTCAATGTGGATTGTCAGTGTCAGGTATTAGTGGCCATGGTGAAAGAAAGAAAGGGGGCAGCGAGAGGCAGAGGAAGAGAGAGAAGGAAGGAAAGAAAGAAGGGGGGGAGGGAGGAAGGAGGGAAGGAAGGAAGGAGGGAAGGAAGGAAGGAAGGAAAGAAGGAAGGAAAGGAATAAAAGGCAGATATGTATAGGTAGATAAATAGACAGATGATAGATAGAACCACTTTCTGGTTCCCAGGTAGATAGAACATATCTTAAAATTAGTACAGACCACCTAACTCCAAGCCTATGTTTAGCTGAAAAATCTCTTCTATGATTTCAATGAAAAAATAGTACCTATTATTCAAAATTTGAGTAAAATGTAAAGCCTGTGCTATTATAATTATTCACAGCAATGCTGTTTGTTTAAATATTTAGTAAAATAATTTTCCAATCAAAAATAATACTAAACTCTTTGAGAGAATGACAAATACCATATGATATCACTTATATGTAGAATCTAAAATATGACACAAATGAATTTATCTAAGAAACAGAAACAGACTCACAGACATAGAAAACAGATTTGTGGTTGCCAAGGGTGAGGGGAGGTGGGGGAGGGACGGATTGTGAGTTTGGGGTTAGCAGATGCCAACTAGTATATATAGAATAGATAAACATGACTTCCCTGGTGGCGCAGTGGTTAAGAATCCGCCTGCCAGTGCGAATCCCCCTGCCAATGCAGGGGACACGGGTTCGAGCCCTGGTCCAGGAAGATCCCACATGCCGCAGAGCAACTAAGCCTGCAAGCCACAACTACTGAGCCCACATGTCACAGCTACTGAAGCCCAAGCACCTAGAGCCCGTGCTCCACAACAAAAGAAGCCACCGCAATGAGAAGCCCGTGCACCACAACGAAGAGTAGCCCCTACTCGTCACAACTGGAGAAAGCCCGTGGGCGGCAATGAAGACCCAAC
>NC_041223.1:46553556-46635759 GCF_002837175.3 Physeter macrocephalus
CACAACTGGAGAAAGCCCGTGTGCAGCAATGAAGACCCAACACAGCCAAAAATAAATAAATTAATTAATTAAAAAAAAAGAATGGATAAACAAGGTCCTACTGTATAGCACAGGGAACTACAGTCAATATCCTGTAATAAATCATAATGGAAAAAATATGAAAAAGAATGTGTGTATATATATACACACACACACAAATACATATATACATATATATGTATATATATAACTGAATCACTTTGCTGTACACCAGAAACTAACACAACATTGCAAATCTACTATACGTCAATAAAATAAATTTAAAAAAATACTTAACCCTTTGAGACAGTTTTATAGCTTTGAAAAGTTCATACCAAAGTTGTGGTTCACCAGAGATAAGCTGGCTTGCTCGCCATCAAGACGTGATCACCTACAGTAATGCCTTTATCTAGTAGATTCATGTTAGTTCAGGATCTGGCTTTCATGGCGAGAGTTTTTGTTCATATGAGCAGGCCTGTCTCCTAAAGGGGGCAGATTTTCATTAACTAAGCTCATGACGATCCACGTACGAAAACTAGAATGTCGACTTATCAAACAGGAAGCAAAATTACCTAGGTGACGGGTCTCTGAATGTTTGTGCGGCAGAAAAGCTTCTTCAATGAAACCCCACAGAGAAATAATGCAATGTATACGTGAAAAATATATATATTCTCCCATGTAGGTCTGGCCATTCTTTTAACATATTCCTTCTTCAGAAGAGGAATAAAATGATTATCTAGAAAGAGACTTTCTTAGGAGCACACAGAGTCCAGCTGTGCCTGAGATCACACTCCCACAAGAACTTGATTGCATTTGGGCTCCTCTCAGACAACCTCTTGAGTTGTTCCTACAGATAGTTGATAATATACTTTGCTGACTTACCTTAACTTGTGGTTCTTCCTAATTTTATTCTCAGAAAATATGTTTCAGTGATTTTTTAAAATTTAACTCAAATGACTGCTTCGAAGCAACATCCATTTAATTTTTCATGAGTAAATATTTTATTTTGAAAATATTGGCCAAAGAAGGAAATAGCTGCATTTAGTCATTATCATTCCAGTTTGAACCTCAAACAATTCCAGTACGTTAACTTTTATAGAGTAATTTCTTGGTTAGTTGAGGCCCTTGACATCACATTGCTAACACTGATTTTCTTCTAGTTTCTTTGGATGCTCTTCAATCTACTTTGAGGGCTTTTCTTCTTTTGCCAATTGCTTATGAGTTGGCATTTCTATCCTTGGTCATTGTATCTGTTCACTCTGAGCCCTCTCCCTTCATGGCTTCATGAGAACCAATATATACTATAAGCTTGTATGCTTGGATGTCCCACAATTACCTCAAATTCTACTTACAAAAAAACTGTGCTAGGAAAATCCTGATACTCTGTCACTTGACCATTTGACCATCCCATAAAACAGGAACATATTATTTTTCCACTATATCAAATACTTTCCAAATTCTACTGATTAGATCTCACAAAATTCTAAAAATTTATATTTTCTCTCTGCTGCTGTTCTTGTCCTCGTCACCAACACTTCTCTCCTGTGTTACTAAAACAGTCCCCTCCTTGGCTTCCGTATCTCCATCATTGCCTCCAACGCAATTCATTCTCCATATTGTGAAAGGAGTGGTCCTTCCAAAATGCATCTCATTTTCCTGCTTACAAAACGTAATGACTCCCTTTTCTTCCTGATATATGCTTCCTAACATTGGACTGACTGTATCACACAATAATTACCTCATTACTTACCCAAAGTTTTCCTAAAGATAGTCACTGGATTTTGTCCATCATTTTACTCTTATTTACCTAACAGCATCTGACAATGATAGTAGCTCAATAAATGCTTATCCAGAAAATCAATGAATTAATATAAACTTTGTATGGAGGCATATCTGTGAACACAGAAAATCATGCATTTATAACATTAGGAACATGTTAGGGACATGCAAAAATATAATATTTTAAAAATTGAGGGCTTCCCTGGTGGCGCAGTGGTTGAGAATCTGCCTGCCGATGCAGGGGACACGGGTTCGTGCCCCGGTCCGGGAAGATCCCACATGCCACAGAGCAGCTGGGCCCGTGAGCCATGACCACTGAGCCCGTGCGTCTGGAGCCTGTGCTCCGCAATGTGAGAGGCCACAACAGTGAGAGGCCCGCATACCACAAAAAAATAAATAAATAAAATAAAATTGATATATGTGTATAAGGCAGTGTTATGCATGGTAGTAAATAGGGAGGGAGATGATCCCGTGTCCATTATCTTATTTGACCCTCAAAACCAAGCTGTGGATTAAAATTCTCAAGAACAATAAAAGAAGATAAAACATTTTAGAGAATTTACCACTGATCTCCAACTTTGCAGTGCCTGCTTTTAGACATAGCATCATTATGATTATTGTTTTTTCTTACAGTAATGTACTACTTTTACTTGCTATTAAATGTTTTGACCCACAGAATATTCATAGATCAATAATATTTAATGTTATTTTCTTAATGAGTGCATATTTGTATATTTCGTACTTGCGTAGAGAAAGTGACTGTAGGTAGGCCTGTGAGCTCTGGCAAATGGCCTCTCTATGCTTCAGTTGCCTTTTTTTTTTTTTTTTTCTTTTTTTTTTTTGCGGTACGCGGGCCTCTCACTGTTGTGGCCTCTCCCGTTGCGAAGCACAGGCTCCGGACGCACAGGCTCAGCGGCCGTGGCTCACGGGCCCAGCCGCTCCGCGGCATGTGGGATCTTCCCAGACATGGGCACGAACCCGTGTCCCCTGCATCGGCAGGCAGACTCTCAACCACTGCGCCACCAGGGAAGCCCCAGTTGCCTTTTCTATTAAATAAGTAATGGTACCTACTTCATAAGTTTGTGTGAGGCTTAAATGAGTTTACTTATAGAGTAATAAGAACAGAGCCTGGCACCTAAGTACACACATTAATTATTAGTTCTTATAGTTATTATACATACACGATGTTATTAATTTGAATCCTATAATTTTATCTGGAAGCTAATATCTATCTATATAGAGGTCATTCTTAAAATTTTTATTATGGTTACTAGGAGGAGATTGATTATAGCCTTTCTTTTCACTTAAATTTTGTGTATGCCATGTTTTCTAATTATGTAGTTACTCTCCTAGGTTTTTGTCTTCCTTTTTTCAAATATTGTTTTCATTAATTTGCAGGAAACTTAAGGATTATAATACCTAAACAAATTTCTTCTATAATTAATTTGCATTCAGCAGTCTACACTCAGATTTCTTAAGTACTTAAATATTTTCCATCTTCCCTAAAATTTATATATCATTGTCATTACTTAACTTCTAAGAGCAAATGACTCTTATTAAAACCAAAATTTTTATACGCTGTTAGTTCCTAGTGCAGATCATTGCCTCTAGGTGTTTCAGAATCAAAATCAGAACTACTAAATAATTTAGAGGTAAGTTAGCAATTAACTGAAAGTGACTTATCACAAACTGTGGTTCATATGTGGCAAGCGGGCTGGCAGAATTGTTACAATCTGCCAGATCAGAACTCTCTCTCTCTCATTCTCTAAGAGATAATAACCAATAATGGACATAGAAATATATTTACATAATGAAAAATAATTAATACAGCTTCATCACTCTTTTGTAAAATTGTGCCTAAAACTCTATAATGTGCTAGCATATAATTGCTACTATATGCTTATCTGTTAGAAAAAATCCTGTGCATAGAAACAGGAGGGATACTTGATATCGAGATAGAAATTTGTAATTTCATCTCATTTTCTATTCAGCTGTACTATAACACCCCAAATCATTTAATTATTTTGAAGAAAATAGAAAATGGAAAGTTTTATTTAGGGCTAATATAATATTTCATTTTGTTAATGCCTCATATTGGAGAGGAAAAAATAAACATGGTGACAAATACTATCTTTTGTTTTCAGACACCAACATAAAAGTGATTGAAAAATTCATAATCATAGAATTGGAAAGGATCTTATAGATTGCCCCCAGATTTTATAGCTGAAAGAAGTAAGATGCAAAAGGGATTAAATGTCACGCCAAAAGCAACACACGTTTGTACCATTCCTGGAAAAAGAACCTCTGTTTTCCAATGCCAAGTCCCATGTGCTTTCTGTGTCTCAATCCAAAACAAATTATTGTGGATCACTGGCTTCTGCTAACTAATTTGTTTTTAAGATAAAATATTTCTGTTGCACAAGATCACCCATACCTTAGAGCACAACAAATGTAGTTTGACTTTACGCCCAATAAATAGAAACAAAGGGCCACAGGGTTGCAGCAATACACCGAAGTTCTCATATTGCCCACTTTTCCCAGACTACATCATCATATCAAAACCTCACAAGAAAAAGAATAATTGATTGATTATACTTAACTTGACCTCCATAGAAGAAAGGCCTCAATATCCTGTTCTAACATCACAGAATCCAGTTATAGGTCTCAATTCTCTTCTTTCTCATCTGGATATCTAGGGGTTTCCTTCGTATTATTTGTCTTCAGTGGGAAAATGAAGACCTGATCAACCATTGTCAGTCCAAGACTGCTTTCTCTCCTTATAAGTTCATTCAAAAGTCTGTTAAATCATGACATCTTGAGAGCCAGATTAGTTCTTATTTAATGCTACCTTTCTAATGTACCCAGTAACTCACAGGTGCCCAATACATTTTAGAGTAAATAAACTTTGGATTCAATCAGTCACTGGTCTTGAGGACTATTTTCTTCATGCTGAAATTCACTTTAACTTTTTTCTACCTGTTTTTCTTTTTAGGGAAAGTTTATTCACCCTTTTAATTTTCCTCCCAACTTTTCTAGTAAAGAAGTACAGAACTGTCCACTGTGCTCTAATAAGAGCACAAACATTCAGTATTTAATAGAAAGATTATTTCATAATTTCAAATTGTAATAAATTTTTTGGCGTTTTTAATATTATGTTTCCTTTAAAACATAGTGCTTTTTGTTTTTATTTCCATTTCTCTAGGAGATGGGTCAAAAAGGATCTTGCTGTGATTTATGTCATAGAGTGTTCTGCCTATGTTTTCCTCTAAGAGTTTGATAGTATCCTTTTTGACCCATCTCCTAGAGAAATGGAAATAAAAACAAAAAGCACTATGTTTTAAAGGAAACATAATATTAAAAATGCCAAAAAATTTATTACAATTTGAAATTATGAAATAATCTTTCTATTAAATACTGAATGTTTGTGCTCTTATTAGAGCACAGTGGACAGTTCTGTACTTCTTTACTAGAAAAGTTGGGAGGAAAATTAAAAGGGTGAATAAACTTTCCCTAAAAAGAAAAACAGGTAGAAAAAAGTTAAAGTGAATTTCAGCATGAAGAAAATAGTCCTCAAGACCAGTGACTGATTGAATCCAAAGTTTATTTACTCTAAAATGTATTGGGCACCTGTGAGTTACTGGGTACATTAGAAAGGTAGCATTAAATAAGAACTAATCTGGCTCTCAAGATGTCATGATTTAACAGACTTTTGAATGAACTTATAAGGAGAGAAAGCAGTCTTGGACTGACAATGGTTGATCAGGTCTTCATTTTCCCACTGAAGACAAATAATACGAAGGAAACCCCTAGATATCCAGATGAGAAAGAAGAGAATTGAGACCTATAACTGGATTCTGTGATGTTAGAACAGGATATTGAGGCCTTTCTTCTATGGAGGTCAAGTTAAGTATAATCAATCAATTATTCTTTTTCTTGTGAGGTTTTGATATGATGATGTAGTCTGGGAAAAGTGGGCAATATGAGAACTTCGGTGTATTGCTGCAACCCTGTGGCCCTTTGTTTCTATTTATTGGGCGTAAAGTCAAACTACATTTGTTGTGCTCTAAGGTATGGGTGATCTTGTGCAACAGAAATATTTTATCTTAAAAACAAATTAGTTAGCAGAAGCCAGTGATCCACAATAATTTGTTTTGGATTGAGACACAGAAAGCACATGGGACTTGGCATTGGAAAACAGAGGTTCTTTTTCCAGGAATGGTACAAACGTGTGTTGCTTTTGGCGTGACATTTAATCCCTTTTGCATCTTACTTCTTTCAGCTATAAAATCTGGGGGCAATCTATAAGATCCTTTCCAATTCTATGATTATGAATTTTTCAATCACTTTTATGTTGGTGTCTGAAAATGGCACCAGGATCTATAGGCAGTAAAGATGCATTAAAGAGCCAAAACCAAGAAAGCGTCTGTAGAAGTGAGCCAATAATAGAAGTCATTGTCATACATGTAAGGTCAGGGCAAGGCAGGAAAGAATGCCAGGTAGACAGATCAGAGACTGATGGATGCAGAATCAAGAGGTCAGATAAGTAGCTGGGACTAGAAATTAAGCTAAAAGCTATTAGTGGAGAGATTTTCTACTTTGGGGAAAGCAGGACAAGAGCAAAAAAAATTAACTGATGCAGGACTTCCTGTTGGTTCAACTATTGGCTCAACTGTTGCTCTGGCTGCCTCAAAACTAGCTTTTTTTCTCTCTTGTTCTACGTGAGACTGACCCAAGGGCTGCAAAAGTGGCCACTGAACAAGCCAGCTGGGGAAACGAGTGTGGAAGGAGGACATACCCACTGATTGCAGAGAATTTGTAAAAGATCTATTGCTCCCGATCTGCAAAAGTCAAACTCAGTTCACACTGAGTCTTGAACACTACAATAATTCAATCAATCTTTGTAATATTACTTCATTTATTGACATTTAGGAGCTTAATTACCCTTAGATCTCATGTTTTTTGAAGGGATTTTTCCATATTGTCTTCTCCTGCGAGAGATCATTTGGTTTGGAATTCAAAGCAGAAAAAAAAGGGCAGAGCTAATGAAACTACGGGAGAAATGCTGAAGAACTTGCCACAGTTCTCAGCAAATGTAGCTTTCCTGTCTACATTGCTTCTTCTATCATGATCTTCTAGGAAATCTGACACAGTTTTTTCAGTAAATTGTCAAATATTTATTGAGTACCTACTATGAGACCAGTGGTCCATTAAAAAACTAAAGACTGTGATACAGGGATGGACAGTAGAAGATGAAGGATTCAGGGAATGCCTCTGTCCAGTCCCCCTGATTTCTACCTTATAGTCTTGAGATTTCCCATTCTACTTCTGGCTTGAAACTTTATTTCTCCTAAACCAAAATCAAATGCACTACCCACTTTTATATTTACCAAACATTTTCTGAGACTCTTTAGGATGTGCCAGTTGGTAGGAAAGCAAAGTTTTTATATCTATCTATATATATAAATATAGATATAGATATATATATAGAGAGAGATATCCCTTGCTTTAGATTTTTCATGATTTACAAAGGATACATACAAACAACTTGAATATTATTTCTTCTTGTTATAAAAGTATTTGCAAATACATGCTTCATCTCTCTTATGAGAAATCAGGAGAATTTTTGATTCTGGAATTAGAAAAATATCAAATCACTCCTACTGAAGATTATAAAAGGAGAGAACTGAAGAAATGAAGTTAAAAAGTACAAAACAAAAATAGCAGAAAAGAAGGGGTGTGTGTGTGTGTATTTGTATGTGTGTGTACTTTTCTCCTTCTTTTCCTAAGGAAAGATAAAATCTATAAAGGAAAAGTCAAATTGGGCCATACGGCTGCAATTCTTAAGCACCTATGTGAAGAAGAATTGAGTAAGCCATGCATATAGTTGCTAATTTGATGATCACAAGTGAAAGTGGATTTTAAGGAAGTGTTTGGCAGAGATACGGGAGAAATGATCAAAAGACAGTAATAATATTTTAAATAGCAGTGCTTACTCATCACCTAATATATTCTGGATACTGTGCTAGATATATCAATATAATTTAGTATAATACTCCTCATAACCCAGTGCATTAAGACAGATTCCCCAAAAATGGTTACCAAAGTACTTTCATAGATGTCTTGCATCACATACGCATCAAATTAATTAGTTTTCAAACACATTAATGACATACTAAGCTAAAACAAAATTCAAATGAGTTTTTTATATTACAGGTCTTGTGGTCTCTAACACATTAAAGTAGAAATTCTAAGCAGGAGAATATGGTATATAGCAATCCTCATACTATTTTTGGATGATGGAACCTATTTTTCAGGCACCGTATTGGAGGTTGGTGTATTAGTGCCCTGAGAAATATGCTTTGGAAAATATTGTGACTAGGCATTAAGTACTGGGAAGAAAAAACTTGAGACAGAAAACAAAAGACTGTTAATATTCATTTACCTGCACCAAAATAAAATAAAATTTCAAGTTCAAACTTATGAGAGCTTAGGGGAAGAGTTTCTACAATACTTTGCACTGGAATGGATATTACTAATATATTTCATTGTCATTGTTATTATTTTGGTGTTCTATCTTTACTGCACTATTTTGGTGAACTTAAGATCACCTCATATCAAACATACTTGAATAGTATTGTTTTAGTTTTCAATCAAGATTATGCGTATCATTTCCTTTTCTCCTTTGGCACCAGGATCTATAGGCAGTAAAGATGCATTAAAGAGCCAAAACCAAGAAAGCGTCTGTAGAAGTGAGCCAATAATAGAAGTCATTGTCATACATGTAAGGTCAGGGCAAGGCAGGAAAGAATGCCAGGTAGACAGATCAGAGACTGATGGATGCAGAATCAAGAGGTCAGATAAGTAGCTGGGACTAGAAATTAAGCTAAAAGCTATTAGTGGAGAGATTTTCTACTTTGGGGAAAGCAGGACAAGAGCAAAAAAAATTAACTGATGCAGGACTTCCTGTTGGTTCAACTATTGGCTCAACTGTTGCTCTGGCTGCCTCAAAACTAGCTTTTTTTCTCTCTTGTTCTACGTGAGACTGACCCAAGGGCTGCAAAAGTGGCCATTGAACAAGCCAGCTGGGGAAACGAGTGTGGAAGGAGGGAGGACATACCCACTGATTGCAGAGAATTTGTAAAAGATCTATTGCTCCCGATCTGCAAAAGTCAAACTCAGTTCACACTGAGTCTTGAACCACTGAACAAGCCAGCTGGGGAAACGAGTGTGGAAGGAGGACATACCCACTGATTGCAGAGAATTTGTAAAAGATCTATTGCTCCCGATCTGCAAAAGTCAAACTCAGTTCACACTGAGTCTTGAACACTACAATAATTCAATCAATCTTTGTAATATTACTTCATTTATTGACATTTAGGAGCTTAATTACCCTTAGATCTCATGTTTTTTGAAGGGATTTTTCCATATTGTCTTCTCCTGCGAGAGATCATTTGGTTTGGAATTCAAAGCAGAAAAAAAAGGGCAGAGCTAATGAAACTACGGGAGAAATGCTGAAGAACTTGCCACAGTTCTCAGCAAATGTAGCTTTCCTGTCTACATTGCTTCTTCTATCATGATCTTCTAGGAAATCTGACACAGTTTTTTCAGTAAATTGTCAAATATTTATTGAGTACCTACTATGAGACCAGTGGTCCATTAAAAAACTAAAGACTGTGATACAGGGATGGACAGTAGAAGATGAAGGATTCAGGGAATGCCTCTGTCCAGTCCCCCTGATTTCTACCTTATAGTCTTGAGATTTCCCATTCTACTTCTGGCTTGAAACTTTATTTCTCCTAAACCAAAATCAAATGCACTACCCACTTTTATATTTACCAAACATTTTCTGAGACTCTTTAGGATGTGCCAGTTGGTAGGAAAGCAAAGTTTTTATATCTATCTATATATCTATATATATAGATATAGATATAGATATATATAGAGAGAGAGATATCCCTTGCTTTAGATTTTTCATGATTTACAAAGGATACATACAAACAACTTGAATATTATTTCTTCTTGTTATAAAAGTATTTGCAAATACATGCTTCATCTCTCTTATGAGAAATCAGGAGAATTTTTGATTCTGGAATTAGAAAAATATCAAATCACTCCTACTGAAGATTATAAAAGGAGAGAACTGAAGAAATGAAGTTAAAAAGTACAAAACAAAAATAGCAGAAAAGAAGGGGTGTGTGTGTGTGTATTTGTATGTGTGTGTACTTTTCTCCTTCTTTTCCTAAGGAAAGATAAAATCTATAAAGGAAAAGTCAAATTGGGCCATACGGCTGCAATTCTTAAGCACCTATGTGAAGAAGAATTGAGTAAGCCATGCATATAGTTGCTAATTTGATGATCACAAGTGAAAGTGGATTTTAAGGAAGTGTTTGGCAGAGATACGGGAGAAATGATCAAAAGACAGTAATAATATTTTAAATAGCAGTGCTTACTCATCACCTAATATATTCTGGATACTGTGCTAGATATATCAATATAATTTAGTATAATACTCCTCATAACCCAGTGCATTAAGACAGATTCCCCAAAAATGGTTACCAAAGTACTTTCATAGATGTCTTGCATCACATACGCATCAAATTAATTAGTTTTCAAACACATTAATGACATACTAAGCTAAAACAAAATTCAAATGAGTTTTTTATATTACAGGTCTTGTGGTCTCTAACACATTAAAGTAGAAATTCTAAGCAGGAGAATATGGTATATAGCAATCCTCATACTATTTTTGGATGATGGAACCTATTTTTCAGGCACCGTATTGGAGGTTGGTGTATTAGTGCCCTGAGAAATATGCTTTGGAAAATATTGTGACTAGGCATTAAGTACTGGGAAGAAAAAACTTGAGACAGAAAACAAAAGACTGTTAATATTCATTTACCTGCACCAAAATAAAATAAAATTTCAAGTTCAAACTTATGAGAGCTTAGGGGAAGAGTTTCTACAATACTTTGCACTGGAATGGATATTACTAATATATTTCATTGTCATTGTTATTATTTTGGTGTTCTATCTTTACTGCACTATTTTGGTGAACTTAAGATCACCTCATATCATGGAACTTTGATCACTTTACTCTTAAGTCTCAGCTTCCTCAATCATAGATTCTTCTACCATGGGAAATTTTAGGAACTTAATCCCTAAATGGGGAAAAAAAAATCACTATAATTACAAGAGTCATGAACAAAGTGATATTGACATACTGAGGAGAAAGATCTGACCCTTCCTGGGGTGGGGAGATTTTATAAAAAGATGACCAAGGGGGCTTCCCTGGTGGCGCAGTGGTTGAGAGTCCACCTGCCAATGCAGGGGACACGGGTTCGTGCCCCGGTACAGGAAGATCCCACATGCCACGGAGCGGCTGGGCCCGTGAGCCATGGCCGCTGAGCCTGCACGTCCTGAGCCTATGCTCCGCAACAGGAGAGGCCACAACAGTGAGAGGCCCACGTATCGCAAAAAAAAGAAAGATGACAAAGGAGCTGTTCTATAACTCCCATTGAAGCTGCTATGGTTTACTTAGAGACTTGGTGCAAGAAAATATTTGAAAAGAACAACAGAGGGAAATGGTTATGTAATGGGTCTTGTCAGGCTGTTTGCTAGGAAGTTCCTGGTTAATATTTTGACCCATCTCATAATACATTGTGGGTCATTATGGTACATAACATTTAGTTATTCTTGTGGTCTCACTTTGTCTCTGATTCAGAATGATTGTCTGGGCTAACTTCATTTTTATAACCTATTTAAATTATCCCTGGCCGAGTTCCAAATTTTATCTGAAGTACCATTCTTTTTTTTTTTTTTTTTTTTTTTTCATTTTAAAGACTTTTTTTGATATGGACCATTTTTAAAGTCTTTGTTGAATTTGTTACAATACTGCTTCTGGTTTATGTTTTGGTTTTATGGCCGCGAGGCATGTGGGATCTTAGCTCCCCGACCAAGGATTGAATCCGCAGCCCCTACGTTAGAAGGCGAAATCTTAACCACTGGACTGCCAGGGAAGCCCCTGAAGTACCGTCCTTAATGCTATATTAGGTTCATGGACAAAAGGGGAAATCATTCCCACCCAGCCAGTCCTGGAAAAACTGAAGTGCTTTGGGTCTCAGACAACTGCAACAATGGGCCAGATGAACTATAGTAGAAATGAATGTTGATTATGTTAAAAAATTAGCAGCATGAAAAGGCGTTAAATAGAAAATCACTTGAACCATTGGTAAAAGTGGATATCTAGAGTCCTTCATTATTTCTGAACAGATGCAGGTTACTAAAACCGGAAGTTATTTCTACAAATAAAGAAGAGGTGGGTCACCAAGCTACAGCAGGATTTAAGACTCAACTAGAATGTTTGCAGAATAAAATATAACAGTTTGAGATAGATCAAAAGAAGAATAGTATTATGGAAAAGAGGGCTTCAGGGAGATCCAACTTTCTGTCCTAGAATTATGTTTGCAAGGACTCATGCCACTGCCACTCCAATATTTAACAAAAGGTCTATATAATTATATAAGTTTTAAAATAAATACAGTAAAGCACCTATTTAAAGTATAAGTCCTATTTATTATTTTTTCCTCATTGATTTAGCTGTGTATTTCTTGTTTCCTTTTGAAATTTGCTAATGGTTTGCCCTCAATGTGCCAGAGGGAACATAGTGCCAGCTGCCATTGAGACTGATGTAGTGAAAGGGCAATTAAACCAGTATTAAGGTTTCTGTTTCCCTCAGAATGTAAGAAATTAAAGTCTTTGAATTCTACTTTAGGATAAAAAGTTAATCAAGTTTATTACTAGAGTGCAAGAACAACTAAATCGTATACGAAATTATTTTGTTAATTCAATGAGTATCATTTTGAAATAATTCATATTTTAACTATATGTGTATCATCTAATAAGAATGTGATGATTTCCAGTTTTTAACACTCAATTAACATCTTGCTCAAAATATTTTTCTCTTTGTTTAGTGGCTTGTTGTGGCTCTTTACAAGTGTTGAAAATACTGAAAAATATAACCATAAAGCTCACAAGAGAAACGTAATATCTTTTGAACTAAATGCTCCCTCATGCTTGACTAAAGAGTAGTAAACAATTTAATCGGTGTCTCATATTATGGTCTGTGGATGAACATATGCAAAAATAGTATTATGGTCTAGGAAAAGGGTATGATCTTAGAGATCCTAGCTCCTAGCTTGTGTCTAATCAGGTGGCTTAAAATGTAAAATGAAAAAAGAGAGTTAAAATAATCATATGACAAAGAAGTGTTCAATTATTTTAAAAGCTTTCTTATGACAAAGTATTTAATCTTTCTAAGAAAAACATTTTATCATTTTTGTTTATAATGACCTCAGGTAGAGTAGTGTTATGGTGCTTTCCAATGGACATTTTATTATCACAGGTAAAAGTATTATAGATGGCATGAGGTTTGGTGAGCGTGTAGACCCTCTTCAATACATACGAAGAAATAAGGGTACAGGTGGGAGATACCGTATTATTGGTGGAATCCTTTTCTCTTCTCCACTGGAAGTGTGTTGGCAATTCCTCTCTTCCTATGGATATCCCCAATTGGTTTCAGGCTGATCAAGGCCTATACCATCAAATGGGTAGGCTAGATATGCTCCAGGTATATATAATTGAACCTGCACCTGACAGGACCTGCGGAAGCACTGCTACTTCCTCCGGTGATTCACTGCTTCAAGAGCTCAATAGTAACATTTTTCGAGAACCATTCCGGTTCAGACCAGCTTTGTAAGCAGAAGCTTTGTTTCTGGACAAAGGCTAACAAACTCATATTGTGCTCTACAGTGATAATATAAATAAATACAAAATAAGAGCAAGATTTAAATAAGAGCAAGATTTAAATAGCAGTGTTTTGGGGAATTCAGTAAATGTTCGGTAAGCTAACTCCTTTTTATTTGATAGCCACATTTGTTTTTGCAAATGTATTCTGATAAAATATAATGCCATGAGTCTTTCAATTTGTAAAATGTAACTTCTTGATTTTTCTCTAATTGACAATCATATGTTGAATATACCCTTCACCAGTAAATTGGTCTCCTGATAAATAAGAACAGATTTCACAAAGTCAATTTTCGTTTCTTTCTTTCTTTTTTAGATTTTATTTTTATAACAGTTTTATGTTCACACCAAAATTAAGCAGAAGGTACAGAGGTTTTTCATATACCCCTTGTCTCCCCACACACAGCTTCCTCCCCTATCAACATCCTGCACCAGAGTGGTACCTTTGTTACAGTCAATGAACCAATATTTTTAAACTCTATTATAGCAAGGTTGCAGAATAGAAGATTAATATACAAAAGTCAGTCACTTTCCAATATAATAGCAATGAACAAGTGGAATTTGAAATTTAAAACCCAATACTATTTACATTAGCACCCCCAAAATAAAATACTTAGTTTTACATCTAACAAAATATGTATACGAGGAAATGCTCTAAATGAGGAAAACTACAGACCTCTGATGAATGAAATCAAAGAAGAAACAAATAAATGGAGAGATATGTCATATTCATGGAAAAGAAGACTCAAAATATCAAGATGTCAGTCGTTCCCAAATAGATCAATAGATCTGATGCAATTCCAATAAAAAAATTATGTTGTGGATACTGACAAACTGAGTCTAAAGTGTGTTTGGAGAGGCAAAAGACCCAGAATAGACAACACAACATTGAAGGACAGAATAGAGTTGAAATATTGATACTACCTAATTTCAAGGCTTACTATAAAGCTACAGAAATCAAGACAGTATAGTATTAGAGAAAGAAGAGACAAAGAGCTCAATGGAAGGAATAGAGAGTCCAGAAATAGACACATAAATAGTCAACTGATCTTTGACAAAAGAGCAAAGGCAATAAGTGTAATGGAGCAAAGTCTTTTTAACACATGGTGCTAGAACTACCAGACCTCTACATGCAAAAAAAAAAAAAAAAATCCAGTTACACCCTTCACAAAAATTAGTTCTAAATGGATTATAGACCTAAGTGTATGAAACTCCTAGAAGATAACATAGGAGAAAACCTAGATGACCTTGAGTATGTCAATGACTTTTTAGATATAACACCAAAGGCATGGTCCACGAAAGAAACAACTGATATTCCAGACTTCATTAAAATTTTAAAATTTCTGCTTTGTGAAAGACAATGTCAAGAGAATGACAAGACAAGTCACAGACTAGGAGAAAATATTTACAAAAGACACATCTGATAAAGGACTATTATTCAAAATATACAAAGAACTCTTAAAACTCAACAATAAGAAAACAAACAATCCAATTAAAATATACGCCAAAGACTTTAACAGACACCTCTCTAAAGAAGAGATACTGCTGGCAAATAAGAATATGAAAAGATGTTCCACACCATATGTCATCAGGGAAATGCAAACTAAAACAATAATGAGATATCACAACATACCTATTTGAATGGCCAAAATCCATAACATTGACAACCTCCAATGCTGATGAGGATGTGGAGTGACAGGAACTCTCATCTATTGCTGGTGGGAATGCACAATGATACAGCCACTTTGGAAGACAGTTCGGAGGTTTCTTTCAAAACTAAACATACTCTTACCAAATGGTACAGCAATCACACTCCTTGGTATTTACCCAAAGAAGTTCAAAACTTATGTCCACACAAATATCAGCATATAGATGGTTATAGCACCTTTATTTATAATTACCCAAACTTGGAAGCATCCAAGATGGTTTTTCAGTAGGTGAATGGATAAATAAACTGTGGTACATCCAGACAATAGAATATTATGAATATTATTTAGCACTAAAAGGAAATAAGCTATCAAGCCATGAAAAGATATGGAGGAAGCTTAAATGCATATTACTAAGTAAAAGAAACTAATCAGAGAAGGCTACAAACAGCATGATTCCAACTATATGACATTCTGGAAAAAGCAAAACTATGTACATGGTAAAAACATCAGTGGATGTCAGGGGTTGGGGAAGGGGAGGGATGAATAGGTGGAACACAGGATTTTTAGGGCAGTGAAAGTACTCTGTAAGATACCATAAGGATGGATACATATCATTATACATTTGAGACAAACAATCCCACAAGAGTGAACTATAATGTAAATTGGGGGCTTTGGATTACTACGATGAGTCAACATAAGTTCATCAACTGAAACAAATGTACCACTCTGGTAGAAGATGTTGGTAATTTGGAAGGCTATGCATGTGTGAAGGCAAAGAGTATGTGGGAAGTCTCTGTACCTTCCCCTAAATTTTGCTGTGAATCTAAAACTGCTCTAAAAAAATAAAGTCTTAATAAAGCAAAAAAAATTCAAAATAGTAAGCTGATGTTTTGATAAAAACAATCATCACTTGCTCATTGACCACAGGATAAAATGTTACATATACATAATGTAGGATGAAGTATCCTGATTCTAGTAATTGTGTCAATTACCACAAATCAAGCCCTTCAAAAAGAATTCTAAAAAAAAAAAAAAAGAAAGAAAGAAAAAAACTTTCCTAGTTCTTCAGAAATCACACTGATGTTTGATATATCTCACCCCTCACCCAGAGGGTCATGATACCATAGGTGTCATGAATTATAGTGTCCTCTGAACTTCTGAGATTACTTCATGAAAAGTCCATTCCTCATTATACTAATGGCTTGAGACACGAAAACTAAGTTGATAACGCTTATCCACTGAACATTAATCAAGACAAACCTGAAGCAAAAACTCTGCAAACGTATCACAGGGCTCGTCTGAGCTGAAACTGAGCCAATAGGTAGTTGATGAATCCTTAGTGGAAGACTCATTTGCCATATGATATTTGAGTTGCAGAAGTGTCTGGGAACAAAAAGAACTTTACCTGTCCACATGTATATATAGGCTGTAAGTATCATGTTCCCTCACATCTATATATCACTAACAAGAATATTAGGAAAAGTTCAGAAAATCCCAGCAGTCATCAATTCTCATCTGTGTTTAACTACCTGAAAAATCTAGACAAGTTTGAATCATCCAAGCCAGTGGTGTTTCCGTAACCAACTGTTTCTAATAAACATACATGATCAGAAGCAATTCTGCTTTCTTAACCCTCAGCATTTTGAAATATCTATAGAGAGAAAAGCAATACTAGGGAGAACACAAAATATTCCAAGGCAGTGGAGTGTTCCAAGGCAGCACATCCATTAAGTACTTCTTATGACACCTTAAAATTTTTACCATATAAAATTACAGTCTTTCTAATGCTGAAATTGGGATTGCTTGCCTTATTCTATGTCCATTTCCACCCCCTCCCCATGATTTTTACACTTCATTTTTCCCCAAAATATACGAAGAGCTTCTTTTCTATAAATTCACATTGGTTTCACCACTTCTAGATAAACATTCTTGCAGTTGTTTACGGTTTTTAAATGATCCTTTGTGATATTTAAATAATCATTTACCACTGCTACCACATTAAAAAATCATCTGATGATGACATAATTGAACAACAGTTAGAAAATCATTAACTGTAAACTGATACTGATGAGCTCTTCAAAAATCCAGATGACATAAATTATTTGTAATCCATAACTATATGGAGAATAAAAACACAATGTGAGGAAAATTTCTATCTACACTAACCCTAAAGAGAAATTATATAATAAAACCTCACAAATCTGGAATAATAGAGGAACGTTTGCTTCAATTATTGAATACCTTACACAAATGCAGCATTAGTACATTCAAACAGACAAACAAAAAACCAAATGAATAAGGCAATTTTAATTGAAGGGCCTACTTTTCTCATCTAAGTTATTATCAGAATAAAAGGCTGTTTTTAGACTTGCCATTTGGATTTTTAAAAAATACATTGAGACTTAGTTTAGACAAATCTTTTGTTTTAGCCACATAATGGTGGTCCCTATCTTCCCCAGCTCTAGGTTGTTGTGGGTATGAAAGACATAGAATCTATACCACCCCACTCAATATTTGCCCTTCAGGATCTTTTAGATCAGTGAAGAAGAAAGTTACATAAACATACAATTGCAATATAATGAGATAATGTTATATTAGACAAATATAGCAAGACCACAGATGAGAAAGAAAATGTGGTATAGCATAATTCTTTCTTATTTGGTTTTAATCAGCTTTACTATATGATAAGCAACAACTAAAACTGGTAAGTTAAGCCAATATCAGAGCTGAAGTGCCATTTTAAAATACTGATCATGAATAACCTTTAGAGGAACTGCCACCTTACAATCTTTAAAAAGTTCAGGTAATATGGCTTTTTGACACTGGGCTACAGAAAGCAGAGCTGTGTGACAGGGCAATAAATCAAGGATGTAGTTTCCTAAGGGTCTTAACTAAATATGTTTCTACAATTAAGTTAGCTCTTGAACTTAAATATTTTTAACAGTAAGAATATTTCTTATTATATATGCATAATGTATCTAACCGACTGCTACATGTTGACATACTAGCTAGGAAATTATATGCTGGGTAATCATTTTTTAACACATGTATTTTATGTCAAGTGTGACTTAGATGAAAATTGAAAGGTACATCACTTTTTTTGTTGTTTTATTTCAATCACTCCCAAGAGTCTTAAAATTATATTTCTCTTTTGTTCATAAGCACAAAGCGTGAACAACCAGCCTTTCACTTCCTCAAGAGGCTACACCTCATGTTAAGCCATAATCTTCCTCTTGCTCTTGATGTGTGAATTCTATTTGTACTTTGTGAATACTTTAATCAATTACATATTTCAGTTCTAGTAAAGCTATAAAGTTTCATGAGATTCTATCCAGAAATCACTTGCCATGAGAGATTTCCTTTCAAATATGCATAACTAAAGTACCCTGGTATGTATCAGTGTAAACAAATACAAGTCCCACCCCCTTCCCACCATTTTATTTCTATTAATCTAAGAGTTGAGTTAAAATTTCAGACTGAGATAAAATGGTTGCTATTTTCCAAAAAATTATATGAGAATCCTTTTAAGATTATGTTAGTCCCCAATAAAAATATTTTACTGTATTGACATCTCATGAGTTATTTTTAGCTTTTGGTTAATGATAAAAAATTATCAAAAGGCTATCATGAACTTATAATGCTCTGCAATATAAGATGATAATCTCTGAGTTTCTGCTATAGTGCCTAACAGATGTATACAAATTACATTTATGGTATGGCACCCTTGTGTATATATGTAATTATGAAGATTAAAGGAAGTGGATTAAAGAAAGATAATGATTAAAGTTTACTAAGGTACAAATGGTCCTCTAAATCTGCCTGTTATAGCTTAACACTGTTCCTCACTGATTCCAGCTTTATGCATCTTTGAGTTTTTCAAGGTTGACATGAGTACCAAAGCAAAATAGCCATGTATACCAAACACATTAAGGCAACACATCATTTAGGGCCAATGAAAGCATGTTGGTAGCAAACCAGTGATCATCTTACAAACCAAAGGTCATATCAAGACTTGACATATATACACTAATATGTATTAAATGGATAACTAATAAGAACCTGCTGTATAAAAAAATAAATAAGATAAAATTCAAAAATTAAAACAAACAAACAAACAAAAAACCCTTTGCCTGAAAGCCATCAGGGAGTTGGGTCTTTTGAGCACTAGCAGTCTGGACTCCTTGCTTGGTGCCCTGCAATAAACACTGTGCTTTCCTTCACCACAAAAAGAAAAAAGAAAAAAAAAAAAAAAGACTTGCCTCAAAAATCCAATTCTTCTAATAAGCCTTCCTCATGGATTCTACTTCCTCTTCAGAACTTCAATTGTCTGTATTCAATGCAGCACACTAAAAAAGAGATGGTACTGGGTCCTACCCCTACTCAGGTCCCCAAAAATCTTTACTGTAATAACTGTGATAATCAAAGAGGGCATCCTAGTTGAGCAATCGCTTTCTCTCTCTCTCTCATTCTGATATATTTATATTATTTATATCCGTATAAATACCATATAATTACCTCATAATAATACCTTGAAGGAGTATTTAAATAAATACTTTGAAAGATGACAAAAAAATGTAGCTAGAATGAGCTCACATCTTATACAAAAAAAAAGCAATGTGCTAGACAAATTAATATTATAAATGCTGTATAACAGAGGATAGCAGTTTTCAATTTCTCTTTAGTGAGGAGCAAGGGGTTGGTGCTAACTAAGTGACTGAGACTACATCCTTGTCCAGTCACCCTGGTTGCCCTCGGTCTGTAGTTCCATGTAGCCAGTTTTGCTTCAGAACCCTTATGACTGTCACACAATGCTGTTGGTCGCTTTTTATGTACTCTAGGAATAGCTGATACATTGTTATGTTCAATCATGCTGATACGATCCATATGTGTATGCTGTGCTGGCATTAGGGGTGGTATGGGTGTTAATGGGGGTGCTACAGTGGGATGTGTGCCTTTTTGTCAGATTTCTTAATTTGTTAGGTGAGAGTTTCCAACTGTTCTCCATGTGGGCAGCAACATGATGTATCCTTCAAAATAACACTGAACATTCCTTCAGTGGCTGCTTAATCCTCTCATGTCCCATTACATGTCAGTTACATTTGCAGAATATATTTTAAAGCTTTATAAAATCAGAAGAGCATTGGGATAAAAGGGGTAATACATAGCAAAAACCACAGGCTCTAGAATCAACAACATGGTTTGATCTCAGAGACACAATTTGCCAGCTATATTAGCCAAAGAAAGTTATTGATTTCTCAGTTTTCTCATCTCTTAAATTCCATAAGACCTCACTCTTTTAGTGAGGATTAATTGAAATATTATGAAGCAAATCATGTCAGGCATGAAGTAAACACTATGAAGTTTATTTGTATTATAAATCCATTAGCAGAAAGGGACATTAAGAAAGTTTCTGTTCAGGTTCTTTCCTTAGGGGCTGACAAATGTTAAATGATGGAGTGTAGACTGAAGCATAGAGCAGGGATTTATGATCTCTCAGGCAAAGTGCTCCTTCCCCTTGGTCAGTTCATTATTATATAAAGGCCTATGTTGTTCTTTAATTGCTATCTTTGTGTTGAAATTGATGCTTCAATTCAAAACTCTTGTTAGATCAAATTCACATACTTCTTTAGTGCTCTAAACAGTCTAGTGCAATGTTGAGCATGTAGCAGATTCTCAATAAATAGTTGTATGCATTTTAGACTTGATAACAGAATGAGTAAGGCAGCACTTTTCACTATGGATGTCATTCATCTATTTTTTAAATCTATTTTTCCTAGTTAGTCTTAATACCATCTTGGTAAAGGATTCCTGCCATGCCAGTGTGCTTGTGTAATTTTATTTCCCTTTTGTACCCCAATCCCCCAAAAGTGATTCAAAAAATATGCTAAATATAAAAGTGTATTTAAAAAATCCTAAACAATTTCTCCTTCTTCACCCACTTCTCACATCTAAATTTTAAAATGCCTAAGTCCTTGATCATAAATGGTTAGTGGAATATACCTATTAAAGGAAGACTCTTTATCCAGTTTTATGGTCTAAAGTTCATTCTATCCTTTATTAGCTGCTCTCATATATGTCTATCATATCATCAAGTGACTTCCAGACATTCTATTTGGCTACAGTCTAGTTCAAGGTACAATAAGTATTATTTTTCTTTGTAATGATTCAAAGTATTCTAATCAGTACCATTAAAGTTCTATTGGCCAACATAATATTATTATAGATTATAGCTAAACTATTAACTGAATATTAATATTTGAATGTAAATACATTTAATTTTATTATCAATTAAAAATTAAAAGTCATCATCAATGACTGTTTACTGTATGCTTCACCTGAAAAATTTTCTTTTCCTTAGGTTGAAAACCTATTTTTTTTTTTTTTTTTTTTTTGTGGTACGCGGGCCTCTCACTGTTGTGGCCTCTCCAGTTGCGGAGCACAGGCTCCAGACGCGCAGGCTCAGCGGCCGTGGCTCACGGGCCTAGCCGCTCCGCGGCATGTGGGATCTTCCCGGAACGGGGCACAAACCCGTGTCCCCTGCATCGGCAGGCGGACTCTCAACCACTGCGCCACCAGGGAAGCCCTGAAAACCTATTTTTAAGGAGTTCAAGAAGTCAAAAAGAAAGCAATAAAGAAGTAAATTTTTTATTTATTTTTAATTATTGGAATGAACATCATTGATGTGAATTTTTGAGAGCTTATAGATGTCAGGTGTCATTATACTATTTATTAAAAACTAAAGGGGCTTCCCTGGTGGTGCAGTGGTTGAGAGTCCGCCTGCCGATGCAGGGGACGCGGGCTCGTGCCCCGGTCTGGGAGGATCCCACATGCCGCAGAGCGGCTGGGCCCGTGAGCCATGGCCACTGAGCCTGCGCGTCCGGAGCCTGTGCTCCGCAACGGGAGAGGCCACAACAGTGAGAGGCCCGCATACCGCAAAAACAAAGAAACAAAAAAAAACAAACTAAATGTCACAGTATGCCTTATCCCAAACTTTAATTCTTCACTGTCAATCACCCTTATCCACTAAATGTGCTTGCACTCCATCCATCACACCTCTCTTTTAGTTCTTATTATTTTATATCACATAGCTGACTGTCTTTTGTTCTCTCTCAGGCAATTTTTAATGCCTTTCCTCCATCTCTGGTTTACCTCTACCATATTCTCTATCAATCTCATGGGTCATAGCTCATGGAATTGCAGACTGTAGCTGCTCCTAAACACTCTCTAACTAAAAATCTCATATCCATCATGTTCAGTTTTTGTGAAACATAAGTTACGTGTGGGAGAAATCAAGGCCTACATGAAGAATCTGATATTTCAGCCTAACATTGGACAATGCACTGCAGGTGCTTACCCATGCTTAGAGCACGGGTTTTTTTTTCTTCCTGGAAGTTCAGATTAGGATTTTAGAATGTTACCAACGACACTGATGTTTTCATTAAAACCTTCATCCAACAGTTGGAGAAACAAAGATTGATTAACTGATTTACTCAAGTTCACTCTGCTAGTCAATGACAGATTTTGAACAGATGGGGACCTTGGGCTCCCCATCTCCTTCCCTTTCTGCTTCACCAGAGAGAGTTGATATTATAATAGTATTATGAAATTCGGTTTAAGTAGGGTTTAACAGTTATGAGTAGGAAATATTTCTTGTATAAATACTCATTTGGATTTGTGAAAAATTATGATTACAAATCCACCCTCACAAAAGATGAGATGGTAATAACAAATAGCCAGAGGCACAAATAGGTCAACTTAGCCAAGAACGCATATCTCATTAATATTTTTATGAAGCAAATAATGTCCAATTTATATAAAGGCATACCTCGTTTTGTTGCTCTTCACTTTACTGCTCTTTGCAGATACTGCGTTTTTATATATTGAAGGTTTCTGGCAACTATGTGTCAAACAAGGCTACTGGCATCACTTTCCATTAGCATTTGCTCATTTTTTGTCTCTGGGTCACATTTTGGTAATTCTCACAATATTTCAAACTTTTCATTATTATTATATTTGTTATGGTGATCCGTGATCAGTGATCTTCAATGTTACTATCGCAAAAAGATTATGACTTGCTGAAGGCTCAGATGATGGTTAGCATTTTTTAGCAATAAAGTATTTTTTAATTAAGGTGTATACATTGTCTTTTTATATATAATGCTATTTCACACTTAATAGACTGCAATATAGTGTAAACATAACTTTTATATGCACTGGGATAAATTTGTGTGACTTGCTTTACGGCGATATTCACTATATTGTAGTGATCTGGAACCAAACCCACAATGTCTTTGAGGTATGCCTATATTTTATTGCCATTTGCCTAGGTTGCTTTCATAAGAGAGTTACAAAACAGATCAGAATTTTTAGTGTCATTTTACAGAATGGTTTAAAATAAAGGCAAATATACACTGAAAGCAAAGAACAGGGAAATGGACATTTGGATTGGAATTGCTGACAGAGGGCTCTCTCAAAATCTACCTAAAAATGTTGAGCTGTGAAGCTACAGGAAAGGATATTTATTTTTGCAACTGCAGTGAGAGTCAAGCAGTTTCTTCCAAGGATTTGTAAACATTCCTGTGGGTGGTCTATAACCAAAATTTGTTCCCTTAGCATTTCCCATACCCTAGCAGCTGGCTGCTAAACCACTGTTAAAGATATTACCATGTACACGTGACTGCTAACAATTTTGAAAACTTGGTGAAATGGAAATTGTCATGTGCAAATAAAATTATGAAAAGTGATACCATACAATAGAGAAAACCCAAATTGATTAATAAAAAGAAGAAAAAAAGAGAGATAAGAGACAGAGTCAGGGAGAGATGCAGAGAAAGAGAAGGGAACTAGTTTAGAAGGCATAAGACTCAGTTCTACTATGATTTATCTTGAATTATAGGCAAATGCTGTATACAATATATTGTATATATCTCTCTCATAGAACAGGTAAAACAAATTCTTGACTATATCACAGAAATGTTATAAGAACTAAAGAAATAAGTCTCTTAATGTGGAAAAAATAAGGCTTTGAGGAAATATAAGTATTATCAAAATTCCTAAAAAACCTGAAAAGGCTAGTAAAAAAAAAAAAGCAGAGGTTTTTGTAGATAAATAAACAATATAGATGAAAGGAATAGAAGCCAGCTCACAATTTTTCTATTAAAAAATTGAGATCTTATTAAATCTAAAACCCACTATTAGAGTTCAGCAATTTACCTGTAGAAGATGATTATGATTTTGATTTTGATACCAGTTTTGATAGGATAAAAATTTAAAAAAAATACAGATCAGTCAACTGAGATAACCTCAATTTATAAAATATATGTCTACAATTTATTTTTCCAAAGAAGAATTTATGAAGAAGAGGGGGGAAAAACAGAGGGATTGAAGGTATATGTCCTATAAAGGTATGATGTGAAAGCTGTTTAATCACACCAGACAGCATGAAAAGAAAAAATGTTGACACAAACCTAACAAATATCAGCTGACATCACCGATGAGAGGGTTATTATCTATTCTGGCAAGAGGATCTTCTACGAAACTGAACGTTACTTTAAACACTAGAACCTCAAAACCTAAGTCATAACTGGTGGCATACTCTTTAATGACTTTCACTTTTACCCCATCCTTAAACAGGATCATATACACAAAAACATATAGACACACAAACACACACACATATACACACTCATCACCAGATACCTGTGCTTTCTAAGGAGACTTAGATATAGGTGTCTATATGCCATTGAGTGTGATGGCATGGTGGTGGTCCTACCTGTTGTCTACTCATTACGGGCTTTCCTCCCCTCTGTGTGTCTTCTCATTGACCTCAAGCCAGCCTTTACCCTCCACTGCTGATGCACAAGGTTTTAATCACCCAGATGCTGCCACTTCTGCTACCATCACTTCTAATCTCTACTACTCTTCTCATCTCTTCTCCCCTTTTTAAAATTTTTGATCTTTTATGTCTCTGGCTGCTCCCCCTTTTTATTGAAAAGACTGTAGAGACCTCTTTGCAGAAGCCTTTCTCTTCTGACCCTTCTTACAATCCATGTATGGAGAAAGCATAAATATCTTGTTATATAGATATATCTAGTACTAGAACATATATCCCACTATAATTGCTTGTATTTGTATTTTGTATATGTATACCTTGTGTTAAAACTTATAATTATATATATTACATTTATACTATTATATATATTATAATGTATAATTTTTATTGTAATACTTTATATATAATTATATATTTATATCTACTTGTAGTGTGTATATGCATGTGTGTACATATGTGCATGTATACATATATACATATACACACATGTCCCTATAGTAGTTCCTCACATATTTGTGAGTTCTTTAAGGAAAAGACTAAATTTCATACAATTATTTAGGCACATGCTGAGCAATCAATAATTTAAAGGATGAATAGATGATGGGCACTGGTCTTTCTCTTTTTGATATAAAACCAAGCATTCACAGTGAGGCAGGTATCATATTTAAAACTTTGGATTGACATATGTGTTTAATTACTTCTTTCTGCTAAAGAGTTCTTTCTTTTCAGTCAAAAATACTCCCTCTGTTACTTTGGTCGTTTTCCTTCTTAGTTTGTTTGTTTGTTTGTTTGTTTGTTTTTTGCAGTACACGGGCCTCTCACTGTTGTGGCCTCTCCCGTTGCAGAGCACAGGCTCCGGACACGCAGGCTCAGCGGCCATGGCTCACGGGCCCAGCCGCTCCGCAGCATGTGGGATCTTCCTGGACCGGGGCACGAACCTGTATCCCCTGCATCGGCAGGCGGACTCTCAACCACTGTGCCACCAGGGAAGTCCTCCTTCTTAGTTTTTAAAAAATTATTCTGAGAACTTGGAAGTCTAGAAGTGGTTCATAGATAACCCAGGCATTACTCTCAAAAAAAAAAGTATACAAACACATTATATAGATTATATAAAGCTATATAACACATTGAATAGATAAACATATGAAGTTTAATGTACTTTTCTGCCCTAGGAGTACATGGGATGTCTTTAAGGATAAGTAGTCATTTTGAAGTAATTGTGGTAAAAGGCTACCAGTTATTCTAACAATTGTTATTCTAACAAGAATGACTCACCTCCATTTTTAAAAGAAAAAATGTCATTAAGAAATCAAGTGTTCACTGGAAGGAGATTATTTATAATAAATTAAATTGATTTCAGGCATTTAGCTTCCTCAAGCTTAGACCTTTTTTTCTGTTATCTTATTGACAGAGTTGAGACTGATAGCTGGTCAAGGAAACCCCATCAAGTCAACACTTTGTAAAGAGAATTAATGGTCATGCCGATATAATAATCTCACTAAGTGCTTTAGTTCAACAATGAGAACCTAAGCTTAGTCAACCCCAGGCCAGTCTTTCCAGGTGCCACAACTCAATAAGCCCTGAATGACGACAGAACCACCCAATAAAGTCAGGTGAAAGGTCAATCTATAAAATTTTGTCCCCAAGTACTCTGGAGCTTTCAGATTTATACCAAACTTTGATACAGGAAATTGAAACAGACCTTCTGGATTGATGCTCTTGAGAAAGGAGATACAATTATCCGTTCCTTGAGAAGCAAGCCACTGTTGGTTTCCAGAAATTAGTCAGAGTACTTTATTTAATGATTGCAAAATAATTATTGATGTTATCAAATATAATAAACTAATTTAATATTTTCTTGTAATTCACATCACATGGATATTTGTGATGCAATCTCAGGTCTACTTTCCTACCTTTGTCATCCACTCAGGAGCTTCAGTAGGCAAAACAATTCAGAATAAGTGATTGTTCTATATATTTTTTAAATGGTGCTTTCACTTCAGGTAACAGAAGCTCTTGTGCTATAACTGTGGTAAATATCAGTATCTATTAAATTTAGTAAAATAAAAATCTACCTAAACTGCCAAGAAGTATTTGGAGTGCCTCTCTTACTCAAAAAGAACACTTCTATAATTTGAAAGGAAGGAATCATTATAGTATCACATTTCTGAAAAACAAAAGATGCTGGCTTTCACATTTAAAATATTGTATCTGTTGGTGGTTTATGGGGTGTGTAGGAAAACCAGGAGTTACTGATGTAGGACCCACTCACTTCTTTGATAGATAAATTTCATGCAGCTGTAACAGAATGTTTAAATAAGTTATTTTTGAATGAGGTCTTTTATGTCCCATGCAATTCAGTGCCTCAGGCTGTGAGCTTCTATAACTTGGGTTGAAGGATGTCTAGTTTCTGCTGAAACAAAAGTATGAGATGAATTGTGTCAAGAGAAACCCTAGTTTATGTGCTGTCCCCTGGCTTACTCACAGAGGTTTCTTTGTAAAATACCCTGAGGGTGCAGGCAAGGAGCAGATTCTAGTACTTCTCTGGTCAATTTCAAGCAAACAAATGAAAATGAAATAAAATGGCAGTAATACACTCTTAGGAGCAATGGGAAGCTTGATCTTTCTGTCAGATTCTTTAACTTTTTCCAACTGCGTTTAGTGTTCTTCCTGTATTATTTGTTGATTGGGAAGCAAAGCTTTTTTTGCTCTTATCTACTGGCTGTACAAAAATTAAATCTCCAAGATAATAGCATCCAACTAGTATGTCCCAATTTCTAAAGCATTCCTTTTCAATGTATTTGCTTCTAAATTTTACCTCCTGAGATCCTCGTGAACATACAACACTCTTATTTCCTATCCCCTTTCCCTGCTTTATCTTTCTCTAAAGCCTTTATAATGGTCTAATGTACTGTAAACTTTACCAATTTGCTTTTTGGATTGCCTGTCTCCCCTTCACACTAGATCATAAACTCTGTGAGAGAACAACTTTGTGTCGGTTTTGATCACTGCTAAATCCCCAGAGGCTTAAACATTGCCTGGCACATACCTTACCAGGCTTGGTTTAGGGTTTTGAGAACTGGAATTCATGGGATAAATAAGAGAGGTGGAAAAGTAGGTTGAAAATGCAACAGGGATGGTATGTGTGATCTTTATAGGATGTTTCTTCACTGATTCGGGGTGGATGATTGACCCAAGGGAATTTTTTGAAATATTCAATGTTTATTTTTTAATACCATCCTTTCTACCTCTTTTCTAAGTTCCTGTTTTTTCTCTCTCCAGGTGCCCAATACTCTTTCCTGCCTTACTGCCCCATATAACCCTCATACTTCTACTTCAGAAAGGTGTGTAAAAAAGTCTTCCTTCCTTTAAAATATAAAGTGCCCCATGACTCTAATTACTTCAGTTTTGATTCCTCCCCACATCTTTCCCAAAACTCCCATTCCCTTTGATCTTAGAATAGATAAATTGCAGAGCCATAAGTTTAAACAAATTCTTTTTTTTTTTTTTTTTTTTTTTTGTGGTATGTGGGCCTCCCTCTGTTGTGGCCTCTCCCGTTGCGGGGCACAGGCTCCGGACGCGCAGGCTCAGCGGCCATGGCTCACGGGCCCAGCCGCTCCGCGGCACGTGGTAACCTCCCAGACCGGGGCGCGAACTCGGTTCCCCTGCATCGGCAGGCGGACGCGCAACCACTGCGCCACCAGGGAAGCCACTAAACAACTTCATTTTTAACCTCTTAGACTCTCCAGGTTCTATCTGCCTGTTTATCTGTTTTTCTTGTTAAATCAAACTTCAAGTATTTTCATACTTGGTTTATTTGCTTCAAATAATTTCCTAAGATTGTGCAGCATACAATTTCTTTACTCTTTTCTTTTTCCTTCCTAATCTCCACCCCTGTCCCCATCCCTACTCATAAATACTTCAAAACCCTATGTGTTTTGAGGATCATCCTTTTATCACCACAGATTAATTGTAATATTATCTTGCACTTGAATGTGGATCCATTTGAATACATTATCCTATAAATATAATATTTAAAGAGTTAAAAAATTTTATATTATCCATATATATAAGGATAATATATATTATCCTTATATATTATCCTTATATATATTATATATCCTGTGTATAGAATATGGCCAGTGGCAGCGTACCTATTTTTGATGTTTCAAAATGTCCCTTTCAATAAAATGCTTCCTAGAAGGCAGAAATAGACTCTGGGAAATAAAAGTGATCTAAAGAGCTAAATAATCATCACAAGCAGTGATCAGCAAAATGGAATCATCTCTCCCCCACATACACATATGTTCAGACTGAGATAAACATGCACATACTTCAATTACAAGCAAAACTTTCTTGAGAGACAAGTGGCAGGGAGCACTGAAGCTGAAAGCAATGTGACAACACAGTGGCACACAATGGTGAGAAACAACTCAACCCTGTAATTAATTTCTATCATTAAAGTCCCATTAATATCACTTAGGTGGATGGTTCTGACAGGATGGGAATATTACCTAGAGACAGATTTCCTACTTCAAAGGTTATAGTACTGTTTGCATATGTAATTTAGAATAAATTATAAAAAGGTGAAAAATATGGAAGGCATTATGTATAACCCGAGATTAACTTAACAGAGCATAAATGTATGTGCTTGACATCGGCTGTGGTAAATATAAAGCTTGACACATTTTTCCCCTCTAAAAAGAAATGCAGAGGTTCAGTTCCCAAAATTGGATTCAGAAAACAATGTACATTTAGGATTAATTTATACAAAATCCTAGTACTTTTTATTTGCTGTCTATAATGGTTAATACTAATGAAGTAAACAAAATTCCCTCAAACTGGAGTCATTATTAAAGAAAACAAAAAGGAAGGAGAAAAGGGATTAGATGTAACCAATTACTTTTAGGACACAATTGATTAAATGGATATAGAATAAACAACATGGAAAAAAACTCCCTTTGCAGTTATACCAGTATGGCCAAAGAAAGCAAAATTTTAGGATAGTGATCGTCATGAAAAAAGTTATTTGGAAAGCTGTAAAAATTTCTCTTAGGCTCAAAATAAAGTTTCTTTCATTCTAACCAAAGTCTGGCAAGTGATTTATTTGGAAGACTATTCTGAACTCCCCCAACTGAGAAACACCACATCATAGAATCCTCTCCGTCTAAGATAGATTATTGCATAAGGTTTATTGTATCTTTAAAGCATAGACACATCACTTAAAATGGCTTCTAATCCTCAAACTAGGTACTCATTTCACTCCCTTTCTTTGAAAATCTGAGGAGATTCCAAATAATGAAATAAGGATAATTCAACACTATTTTGTGAGATATGATAGGCTCTGGAATTAAAATTACATACAATTTGAACTTAAATTAGTATACGAAATAAATCAAACTTTTGAAATCCTTTCTCAGACTAAATCGGTGTAAGCAACAAAATGACCCTTTGTTGTATATTTCTGACTTTTAAAATTTTCACCTTGACAAAATATAACTTAAACATGCTTCAGGCATATATATGAATAACATGGTGACATTTCCTTCAGCATTAAAAAAAAAAAAAAGTTTAAACGTGATAAGGTGAGTTGCTTGTGGAAAAGAAACGCGTTATTTCTTCTTAACTTTGCCTCAGAGGCAACATCTTCATTTTACTAACTCTCAATTTTTAAATGTTTTTTTTTAAATTATCTCATTGTAAGACTCAAAATCAGTTGAGGGTAAGATGACAGAATTCAAATATCACACTCTCTGCAGTCAAGTAAAGTTCAGAGTTCAGATTCTACATATGTACCAGATGTGGCAACACTGTTTATTTGTTAATTCATTAAACGAATATTTTTGAGAGTCTAAAGTACACCAGATATTGTGCCAGACAACATGGCAGGCACTAGGAATACAGAAATGAATATGACATCTATGATCCCGGTGGGGGGGAGAAAAAAATAAACATACTTTAGTAATTAGAAAGGATGAGTGCAATGAGAGAAACAAATAGGATTTTGTAAAAGAAGATAACAGGAAAGGACCAGATCTATATGGAAAAGCCAAGGACATCTCTCAAGGTGATATTCAGGCTGACATATCAAGATGAAGCAGCCAAGGGAAGACTAGGAATAGAGATTTCTCAGAGTAGAAATGTAGCTTATCCATAGTCATGAATAAGGAGAGAGCTTGCAATGTTGTAAGAACAGATAAAAGGCCAAGGGGACAGACACAAAGGTGAACTTTCACAAATGGTGCACAAAGGAAAGAGAGAATGAGGTGATTTGGGAAGATATAAGTCAAGCCCATTTATACAGTACTTCTTGATAAGCTATAGTAACTAGTTAATGTTTTATTCTAAATGGGATGGAAGCCATTGAAAAATATTAATTAGAAACATTGTAGCTGACAGATTTTCCATATATGATTGTTTATCTACTTCAGAAATAGTTGTTTCTAAGTAATACTCATAACTAATGTACACATAATTAAGGGACAAAAAGTATATGAAACGCTACAATAAAAATATGGAGAGTTATACTAAGAAAACTTAAATATCTTACTGGGCATAGAAAAATTATATAATGCTATTTAAATAGAGTGGTTTGAACATATTCTAAGATTAGGTTTGCTTTCCATCCTTCTAGGTGATAAAATTTATTATAAATGTGTCAATAATGAAGTAAATATAGTGACTACTGCATCACCACAGTCATGACCATTGCAGAAATTTTCATAGTGTTATAGGCTCTGGCTATCCACTTACATCTACAGAAGATAATATGTTACATAATAATTAACAGCCAAGAGCTCCTGCCTTTTTTTCCCTCTAGCTGAGGAAACTGAAGCTCAGAAAAGTACAGCCGGGACTTCCCTGGTGGCGCAGCGGTTAAGAATCCGCCTGCCAATGCAGGGGACACAGGTTCGATCCCTGGTCTGGGAAGATCCCACATGCCATGGAGCAGCTAAACCCGTGTGCCACAACTACTGAGGCTGCGCTCTAGAGTCTGCGAGCCACAACTACTGAAGCCCACGTACCGCAACTACTGAAGCCTGCGCGCCTAGAGTCCATGTTCTGCAACAAAGAGAAGGCACTGCAATGAGAAGCCCGCGCACCACAATGAAGAGTAGCCCCTGCTCGCCACAACTAGAGAAAGCCCGCGCGCAGCAACGAAGACCCAACACAGCCCCAAAAAATTACTTAATTTTTTTAAAGTACAGCCCCTTCACCTTGTCAAATTTCACCCTGAAGTCAGTGGCTAGAGAGATGATAATACAGGTCTTTCACCAAATAGCTCTTAAAACTATGACTTAGGAAAGTTTTTAGAAGAAGAGTAAATTTTAATTTGGTTAGTTTGGTTTATGTCTAGTTTTTGTTTGTTTACTTGTTTTTTATTCTTCAAACATTTTGGAGGCTTTTGTGTTTTATGGGGGGTTGATTTTGATTGCTAGTTGAAATACATTATATTAGTTTTAGGTGTACAATATAGTGGTTCAACACTTATATACAGTATGAATTGATTACCACAAGTCTAGTAACCATCTGTCACCATACAAAGTTATTACAATATTATTGACTATATTCCCTATTCTGTACATCTCCATGACATTTATTTTATAACTGGAAGTCTGTACCTCTTAATCCCCTTCACCTATTTCCTTCAACTCTCACTCCTTTCTCCTCTGGTGACCACCAGTTGTTCTCTGTATCTATGAGTCTGCTTCTCTTTTGTTTTGTTTATTCATTTGTTTTGTTTTTTAGATTCCACATATAAGTGAAATTATACAGTATTTGTCTTTCTCTGTCTGACTTATTTCACTTAGCATAATGACCTCTAGGTCTATGCACGTTGTCACAAATGTCCAGATTTCACTGTTTTTTGTTTTTTTTTTTTCTATGTGGACCAATTTTAAAGTCTTTATCGAATGTGTTACAATATTGCTTCTGTTTTATGTTTTGGTTTTTTGGCCACGAGGCATGTGGGACCAGGGATCGAACCCACACCCCCTGCACTGGAAGGTGAAGTCTTAACCATTGGACCACCAGGGAAGTCCCAAGATTTCATTGTTTTTTATGTCTGAGTAATATTATATTGTATATATATGCTACATCTTCTTTACCCATTCATCCATCCATGGACACAGTTTACTTCCATATCTTGGCTATTGTAAATAATGCTGCAATGAACACAGGGGTGCAGATATCTTTTCAAATTAGTGTTTTCATTTCTTTCAGATAAATACTCAGAAATGGAATTGCTAGATTCTATGGTAGTTTTATTTTTTTAATTTTTGAGGACGCTCCATAATGTTTTCCATAGTGGCTATACGAATTTGCATTCCCCAAAACAGGACACAGGGGTTCCATTTGCTCCACATCCTTACAACACTTGTTATTTCTTATCTTTCTGATGATAGCCATTGTGATAGGTGTGAGGCAATAGATCATTGTGGCTTTGATTTGCATTTCCCTACTGATTAGTGAGTTTGAGCACCTTTTCATGTGTCCACTTGCCATATGTATGTCTTCTTTGGGAAAATGTCTGTTCAGGTCCTCTGCCCATTTTTTTTTTAATTTATTTATTTTTGGCTGTGTTGGGTCTTTGTTGCTGTACACGGGCTTTCTCTAGTTGCGGTGAGTGGGGGCTACTCTTTGTTCTGGTGCGCGGGCTTCTCTTGTTGCAGAGCGTGGGCTCTAGGTGAGGAGGCTTCTGTAGTTGTGGCATGCAGGCTCAGTAGTTGTGGTTTGCGGGCTGTAGAGCACAGGCTCAGCAGTTGTGGCGCATGGGCTTACTTGCTCCACAGCATGTGGGATCTTCCCAGACTAGGGATCAAACCCATGTGCCCTGCACTGGCAGGCAGATTCTTAACCACTGCACCACCAGGGAAGTCCCCTCTGCCCATTTTTGAATCAGATTTTTTGTTTGTTTGTTTTTGACATTGAGTTAGTTGAATTCTTTTGTTTGTTGGGAGTTTTTTGATTATGGATTCAATTTCACTACCACTGATCAGTCTGTTCAGCTTTTCCATGTCTTCCTGATTCAGTTTTAGATTATGTTTCTAAGAATTCATCTATTTCTTCTAGCTTGTTCAATTTGTTGGCACATAATTTTTGTAGTAACCTCATGATATTTTGTATTTTTGTGGTGTTAGTTGTAACCTCTCCTCTTTCGTTTCTGATTTTATTTATTTGGGCCCTCTCTTTCTTTCTTGATGAGTCTGGATAAAAGATTATCTATTTTTGTTTATCTTTTCAAAGAACTAGCTCTTTATGGATCCCTTCTGCTGTTTTTTAATCTCTAGTTCATTTATCTCTGATCTTTGTTATTTCTTTCCTTCTACTAACTTTGGGTTTGGTTTGTTTGCCTTTGCTCTGGGACTCAAAGCGAGTGGGCTTGTACATAAGCCCTTCATGAGCAGAGTCTTGGTTTCCCACAGACACCCAGCTCTTCTGAATATGAATCCCACTGCTTTTCAAAGCCACACACTGTGGGGCTCATTCTCCCAGTACAGGTCTCCAAGGCTGGGAGTCCAATGTGGGGCTCAGACCCTTCACTCCTCTACAGCTGTGATATCCCTCCTGCTTGTGCGTTGCTGCAGTGGGGATGCGGATTCTGATTAGACCATGTCTCTGCCCCTCCTACCCATCTTGATGTGGTCTTTTCTTTATATTCTTAGTTGTAGAAAATCAGTTCTGCGAGTCTTCAGGCCATTCTCAGAGACAGTTGTTCTATGTGTAGCTGTTGTTTTGCTGGGTCCGTGGGAGGAGGATCTTCCTATTCTGCCATCCTGATACAGAAGTCCCCTCAAATGACTTCTGGATATGTGTGTATGTGTGGTGTGATTCATTGGGGATGGAAGGACACTTACCACATGTCCACATTTTTCTTAAAACTATTATGCAAGCAGCTAACATCACCAAGATTTACCGAGCTCTTATTAGTATCAGGAAATGGTTATGCCATCCATTAGGATTTCCATGCCAAACAACCGTGAGTTATCTTGACAGCTCTCCCTTCTTTACACTGAACATTTAATCAAGTAGAAGATTCTGTGAATTCTACCTACTACATATGTCTCCAGTCCAATGATTTTTCAATACTGTCATTGTCACCATTCTAGATCAAGCCTCCATCTTGTGGCCTACACTGCTGTACTAGCTTCCTGTATCTTCTTTTAATCCTTCCAATCACACTCAGCACAGCAACCAACTTAATCTTAATGTATTTCTCTACTTAAATGCTTCAATGGCTATCTTGCCTAAAAAAAAGAACCAACACCCTTAATATGAGCTGAAAGACCCTACAGAGTCTCTCAGTTTCCTTTTCTGCAGCTCTCCTCATTGCTTGCTGTGTTAGTCACTCTTTTTTTTTTTTTTTAAGATGTTGGGGCTAGGAGTTTATTAATTTATTTATTTATTTTTGCTGTGTTGGGTCTTCGTTTCTGTGCGAGGGCTTTCTCTAGCTGTGGCAAGCGCGGGCCACTCTTCATCGCGGTGCACGGGCCTCTCACTATCGCGGCCTCTCTTGTTGCGGAGCACAGGCTCCAGACGCGCAGGCTCAGTAGTTGTGGCTCACGGGCCTAGTTGCTCCGCGGCATGTGGGATCCTCCCAGACCAGGGCTCGAACCCATGTCCCCTGCATTAGCAGGCAGATTCTCAACCACTGAGCCACCAGGGAAGCCCTAGTCACTCTTTTTGTTTCTGTTTTTTTTGTTTTACTTTTTTTGTATTTTCTTCATGCTCCACCTTGGAGGTCCAATTTTAAGGTCTGCACCATCACAATTCCCTTTCCCCGGAATATTCAGCATCTCTATCTTCCATTAGTAAAATTCTCCTCATCCAGAGTCATCTTATATTCACTTAAATAGATAATCTTATATAGTAGGAAGTATCCTAAGAATGAGTGTCCTGAGTTGGCAGGGTACCCCTTCACTTCCCCATTCTAACACTTATTGCAATAGTAAATTAAATGATTATTTATGTATGTATTTGTTTATTATCACATATTGTCTCCTCTTCTAGTTTGAAAGCCTCAGGAGTGTGGGAACCCTATCTGCTACAATCATGATTTCAGATTTTTAGCCTTCAAAACTGTGAGACAGTAATCTATTGATTAAGCCACCTAGTTTGTGGTACTTTGTTATAGCAGCTCTAGAAAACTAATAAAAATTGAATCAAGAAAAATAAGAGAAAAACACAAATAAGACTAAGAAAAAGAAAACAAGCTACTATAGGAGTACAGTATACATTATAATTCTATGTTAATAAATTTGGTGACTAGAAATGGACCATATTCTGTAAAAAAGTAGATATCCAAATTTCTTTAGAAATAGACAATTAAAGTACAATTAATTACAATAAAGAATTCTTAGTGATATTGAAAAATGTCAATGATATATTATGCTGAGTAAAAGGCAGTAGGATAAATAAGTATATTCAGAGTAATAAAAATAGAAATATATCATAGAGAAAATACACCAAAATACTAGCAATTTTTATATAAAGGATTGTCTATAAGTAAATGTGTTATGTTACTTATTCTGTACACCTTCCTATATTCCTTACTTTGTTTAAATATTACTTTTAGTGCCAATAACATAGTCTATATGACAACATATATGAATATATATAACATATGAATATTTTTATTAATAACATGATTAGGAAGATAAGTTCTCTTTCTATGAGCCTTACATAAAATGCATAAACTCTTTTTAAAAGCAGTTACCAAAATATTTTAAAGTTGCCATTTCTTTTTGGTAATGACAAAGGTAAGTTCATCCTACTATAGTTTAGGTACAAATATTTTATTAGATTCAAACTCCAGGTGGTCTATTATTATAAGTATTTCTGTTATTATTTGACTTTTTAGGCAAATTAAAGGAAGAACTTAGTGAATATTTTTAAAACAGTTTGAAAAAATGTTCCTGTAATATTTTTAAACATTACTATGAAAAAGAATATTCAAACTTTTTTCCCAGCTTCATGTATAAACCAGTTATACTGCATGAAGACCAGAAAATACATAGGATAAGAAAAAAGAAAAATCTGCCTTCATCCAGTATTCAAACTGAGAAGAATACAATTAAAGAATGAAAATAAATTGGATTTCTGAAATACTTTAGTTTTAATAATCTACAATGTTATTAGCATTAGGGAAAATTAAAATGTACAAATTTTATTTTGTCAATGCAACGTTATTTTAATTGGTTTTCTTTATTCTGAGATAATGAACATTAAAATCACATTTTCAGGATTTTGTGAAGACTAGAAGTTTGACCAGAAGCAGAGTTTTGTTCAGTGAATTACTTCCATCATCTTAAATTATTTGATTCCTGTAAGAATCAATTTAATTTATTAACAAGGTAGATACCATAAAATAATACTTACATTCTGACCCCAGAATGTATTTATTACGTTTTTTCTATTGCTTCTGAACTTTCTGGATGAGATTAATATTCTAATAGAAATTTATTATTGCCTTTATAATTCTGGTTAATAAAAACCAAACAATGTCTTTTCTCCAAGGAGAGTAGCTACATATTAAAACAAAAACATGACTATAAAATTTTATGTTAAAATATTTGTACATTATAGATACATTGTATATATACACAATACATCAATATTGTATATACATAGTAATATTGTATATATATAGTAACATTCCATTGTGTGTGTGTGTGTGTGTATGTGTGTGTATGTGTATATATAATTCATCCATGAGAAAGAAGAAATCTGCTACTTCCAATAACATGAATGGACTTTGAGGGCATTATGCTAAGTGAAATAAGTCAAACAGAGAAAGACAAATACTGTATGATATCACCTATATGTGAAACTCTAAAAAAGTCAAACTTGTAGAAATAGAGAGTAGAATGGTGATTACCAGTGTGGGGGGGCTATAGCGGAATTAGAGAGATGTTGGTCGGGGGAACTAATTTCCAATTAAGAGATGAATAAGTTCTGGGGATCTAATGCACAAGCATTATGACTATAATTAACATTACTGTATTGTATATTTGAAAATTGTTAAAAGAGTAGGTCTTAAATGTTCTCATCACAAAAAGGAAATGGTAGTAATGTGGTATAATGGAAGTGTTAGTACTACAGCGGTAATCATATTGCAATATGTAAATGTATCAGATCAACAAAGTCTATACCTTAAACTTAACACAGTGTTTTATTTCAATTGTGTCTCAATAAACCTGGAAATAAAATAAAATGGTTAACTAGAGGGAGAGTGAAGGTGCAGGATGAGGGATAAAAATAAAAGTCTTCTTTCAAAAATAAATAGGTAAATAAAATTAAAAATTTAGAGTATGAAAGAAGGACTGAGACAGTCTTACTAAAATCATGCAGTTCAAAAGTAGGAAGACTTCATGTAGACCAATGCTCTGCTAAAATAGGAACGTAGTCCGAAATATTCTCAGAAATGTTTCCCCAACCTCAATGAGGAGATGGGAAGTTGTGGACTTACAGGTGGCATGTGATGTCTCTCAGGTTACAGGGTCCAATTAACAGATCTCTCCCCTTTACAGGCTTCTTATCGGCGTTCTAATGACCTTACAAAAAGACCTCTCCAAAATGTGAACAAGACCTATTAATGTAATTGCAACGGTGCCATGCCAAAGCATAACGGAACCAGAAGAAAAAAAAAATAAGGAAGAATACTGATATGTTCTTTATTTAAAATTCTGATATTTTGTTCATCATTAGTGTTTTATATTTTTTTAAATATTGCATTGAAATATTCACCTAGATTATTGATTGTTTGGTATCACCTTAAATTTTGCACCTAAGGTAAGTACCTCACTCACCTCACCTAGTCCCGGCTCTCAGTTATAATTTCAGTTGTGTTTCTGGTTAGTATTATTTAACAAATGAATCCCTAACATGCTTTTGTTTGTTGTTTCTTTTTACAAAGAGAAAACAATCATGCCTGTAGAAACAATTAATTTCAAAAGATGTATATAATTCAAATAAGTTCAGATAATCTACATACAAGGCAAGGAGTGTAATTTACCAGGTGTTGGTGGTTGATGGAATTTTGCCAAACTTGAGAGGGGAGCAAAGCAGTGCTGACTGAACTAATTTTGAGCTTCTTTACCCCTTGATTATTACAAGCCTCAACTTCATATTCTTTGGGGAAATGGATCAGGAAGAAACCAAGATCTCTTAATATGAAGCTATGTTATATCCCAGAACTCAGAAGAAATCCAGGGGTAACCAGTAGAACTGGCCTAATCCTCTAAAACAAGATGCTTAAAAATCTCTTTAACAGTTATAGTTGCCAAATTGCTTTGTGTTTAATTTTTAGATTCTTAAAACTTTGGTGAGGAAGAACATTGTCTTACTCTGCGGTTGACAAATGCTGGCCACTTCATGACAACTTTACTGGGCTGCTATAAAAAGTTAAAAACAGGGCTTTCCTGGTGGCGCAGTGGTTGAGAGTCCGCCTGCCAATGCAGGGGACACGGGTTCGTGCCCCGGTCCGGGAAGATCCCACATGCCGCGGAGCGGCTAGGCCCGTGAGCCATGGCCGCTGAGCCTGTGCGTCCGGAGCCTGTGCTCCGCAGCAGGAGAGACCACAACAGTGAGAGGCCCGCATACCGCAAAACAAAACAAAACAAAAAAAAAGACTTGCCTTAAGTAGGTAATTATACCCTTTCTACATTTTGTTTTTAGCATATTTCTTTTATGACATTATGGTAAGAGTGCGTGGTAGTTTTCTTTTAATATATTTATTTGGCAAAATAAATACTTGGTAACCTTATATTGTTTACCCTATTTAACAAAAATATTCATTGATCCATGAAAGCAAAAATGAAGTACAACTTCTCACCAAACACAGGGTGTAGCAACCCTGACAACTGGTTACTTTTCCTCCACAAACTCATAATAAGAACAACAGTAACATTTATTGCATTCTTATTATGTGACAGGCACCAGGCTAGGCTACTTTCCACTAGTATTTTTTTTTCATGTTAGAGTATGATATTTATTAAATTTCATCATTTATGATCACTCTCATAACCAAATTAACCCTAACACAAACGATGACATTTAGAAACACAGACAGCATACTGATTTTTCAACTATTTTGCTTACATGTACTTTTCAATTGTCATGTAGTGCTCATAATTAGGAGATACTATACATTAACCCTCTCATATTATGCTTATTAAGAAGCAAATTCAGGGGTAGAAAAATGCCCAAATAAATTCATTCTCCAAAACTGCCCATGAATGTATTGTTACTGTTCCTTCTAATCATATACTTATGGTACATTCTTCAGTAAAATGTATAACTGTAGTCACATGACAACAGTTATGATGAAGCAATATCATTTCAAGAAAGAAATACAACAAATGAAACTAAAAATTGAAGAGAAGCGATCGGGGCATATAAAAATCATTTGAGAACACCACACAAACTTCAGTGTTTTCTGCTTTCCAGTTGGAAAGAACATGCGCAAAGTTTTCTTAAGACAGTTGTCAGGTGTGCATGAAAAATTGGCTTTCATGTCATGTATGTTGAGAGGAGATCAATTTCACTGAGGAAAGAGAACTGTGTTCATTATCTTTTGGGTCTCTCTATATCATCTATAGCTGAGAGAAGTTTTTATCTTGCTTTCTTATCCACTAGTATTTTATTTAATCCTCACCACAGCCATGACATAGACATTATAAAGACAAAACCCTATGAGCCTGCCCCTAGCTCTCATTCACATAACTCATACTGTGGCAGCTCTCTGACCCCAGAGCCGTAATATTTAAATCCTATAGTTGTTTTCTCCACACTCAGAACATTTCACTCCTTGCATGGTTGTTCAGTTCTAATCACTACAGAGTATTTCAAAGTGAGCCCTGGTCCCCCAACTTCTCACCACAAACCAACCCAACTTCACTCTGAAGCAACACAAAAAACACCCAAAAAACAAAAACCACCTCTTTCCATCCAAAACTTCACATATTTGAAGGCAACACTAGTCCACCTAGGTCCTCTTACGGTCACTTCTTGGGGACGACTATCTCAGTTCTTCAACCATTTGTCGTGTGGCATGGTTTCCAGTTCACCCAATTAGCATTCTTACAGTGACTATGCATTGTGACCCAAGGCACCAGATGTGACCTGTTCAGGGCAGAGGGCTATGGATATGGCCACTGCCTGTGTTTACTGGGATGCTATAACATTTTCTGGATGCAAATTTATTTGATATTTCCTCCAGAAGTCATGTTTTCTTCAGCTTAGAGTCAACTTCAACTATTATGGATCCCCCCACGCAGTCTTCTGTATATGACCTACTTTCAAACCAGGTTTCTTCATGGGTTGGAAAACTGTTAGTGTGAAGGATCAGAGAGTACATATTTTAGGCTTTGAAGGTCATATATATTCAATCACAACTACTGGATGCTGACATGGTAGCACAAGAGCAGCCTAGCCAAGACAAAAAAGAAGGGTGTGCCTGTGTTTTGATAACTTTGTTTACAGAAACAAGCAGCTGCCCAGATTTGGCTCACGCCTCACAGTTTGCCAACTCCTGCTGCTCCATCCTGTGCTTACTAAGTAACTTCTAGAACATCAATGCAGAACTCTTTCATCTTGGATTCATTCAATTGAAGTTATTTTAATCCTCACCTCAATATCTCAGGTGCATTAATCGACCTTCTTAAGTTGGTATGTTTAGCTTTTTGGACATGTGTGCCTGCTAGAGCTTCTAAGTCACTGGGGGGAGAACAAAGGTAAACTAGGACATAGACAGTGACCTAAAGCACATTACTGCAGTCTTCCCTGTACTAGGGTTATCCTGTTTTCTATCTTACACTGTGGATTTCCACTGGGATTTGCATGCATGAGGTTTGTTAAGAAATACCTTCAAGAACATTTGTGAGGGATAATGGGAGCAGGATTGGGTGATGGAGAGGTTAAACAGTAGTAGTTATAAACAGAGGTCTTAGCCAACACTACAGGAGCTCCAGATCTGGGATGGACCTTCAGAGCTATCCCAATTGAAAAAGGAGACTGGGGCTTTGTACCCCCAATATTGGCCAGTCATTAGATGTAGGATGCCCCCAGAAAAGAGGAGTGGACAAGGCAGCTTCCTTTGGCCAAATGTAATTCCTAAAGAGGAGCCCTGATAACTCATCAATCAAAACCCCTGGGAGCTGGGGCTGGGGAAATATGTCTTTACTTCTAAAGAGAGGATCTGGACAGCACCTCACAACATCCACTTGAGCTGCTTGGATCTACTTGCTCCATAAAGTAAATTCACCTCATCTGGAACACAGCTGATCCAGGATTATGACTGATCTCTTTTCATAGGGAAACTTACAAGTGGGTCATGAATAAGAAGAAACATTGCTGTAGCTGGTCTTGAGGTCACAGTAATACTCATCATATAATTACTAACCATTCTAGATTACACTCACCCTCAGCTAGCACTTCCACTGGTCCAGGCACTATGATGCATTGGTGTAGACCATGATGCAAAATGATTTAGACCCGCAGCCCTGGTCATCTTGCCCTTCTCAGGCTATGGTTGCTGCATTTGTCCATTGATTCCCAATACTGGACAAAGAACTACAAGAAAAGCTCCAATAGATCACCTGAATCCCAAGTATATTCCTCTCTGCCCAAATTATGTAATAGCATCCCTACCATATCCTGATGATCACAGTCAATTACCCCTGCTAAGGTAGCTCTTTCCTTGTCTGCTTATCTCTTGGTACAAGAAATCCAAAGGAACAGGTAACAGACATAGCTTAAGGCTTAATGGAAGTCTCACTGTGTCCCAGATTAGAAGCATTTCTCCTCTGGAACAAGAACCTATAGATCCAAGGAGACTAGAATTGTGGGGAAGGCAATCACAAATTACCCAAGTGGGTTACTTGTTAAAAGTAAACGGTAAAAGTGCTGATAAGCAAGATCACTCCAGCTTCCATCCCCTGTTTTGGAGACCCATTTATTCTGTCATTAGCCTCTCTGTCCAAGATAAACTAGGATGGTTGCCCACTCTAAGATGAAGGGTACCAATTCCTGAAGAACACCAGGGATAATCTGATGTCAAAGTTGGAGGCAGTGAAAGCCAAGGTGGGCTTCATTCCATACTTGTAAGTTTCAGCTGTGTTCACAGGTTCCAATTTGTTTTGTTTTCTCTCCTACTTTCAATCCATTTTCCCTTCCCAGTTACACATCCTGTGGATTTCAAATCCCAATATCATACACGAAGGCAACAACTTTACAGAGACTACTTAACTAGTTCCCACAAATGGGTAAGTTCAAATACCTAAAAGAAGCTGTTCTGCTTCTCTGATTGACGCTTTACTGATATATTTGGTGTCCCCACAGTCTAGAAGCCTCCAGCTATGAATGCATTAATTTTGTGATGGTATCTCTTGAAGTATTATTATAGAGTAATTAACAGCACTGCTTTTGGAGATAGGCACACCAATATTTGAATCCTTTGTGTACCATCTACTGGGTGTGAAATCATGAACAAATTACATAAATTCCATGTGACTCTTTCTCCATCAATAAAATGTGGGAAAACTCAAAAGTTATTGTGAGGATTAAATGACAGGCCATTTTAAATTAATTAATTAATTATTAATGTGAATTAAAATTAGCACCCAAAAATATTTTGATTATGATTATTAAATTATGTCAGCTTTCTCAAAATTCTCTGGAAATTTAGAGGTTTTGTCCTCTCATCAAAAACAAACAAACAAAAGCGGCAAAAAATAAGGGGAAAAAACCCTCTACGCTATAACCAGCATGAATGGAACACAGAATTATTCCAAAATTGGCAAAAAATGTTAATATACTTTTTGGTAAATAGTTACTTCTTTAAATTATAGGAAGGGAGAAGTAAAGCCATCTGGGGAGGAAAAATATTGTGTCATCCTTCTGGAATCCCTTTGATGCATTTCGATCAGGTTCTGATTTCAAATCATCTATAAGAACCCCCAGCCTTGAGAAAAGAGCTCTACTTAGAACTCTATTTCTGTGTAGTGTGAGCCTTCATTTGTTTTCCTTCCTCATACTCTTTGCACAAAGACCCTGTAAGGGCTCCCACCTGTTGGTCTACTTAAATCGCTTCCCTTCAGCAGAAATGACAATTGCTGATTCCCTAATGCCCTCAATAAGCCATGATCAGGTAATTTTTCTTTTACATTTTCCAGAAGAGCAAATAAAAGCCTCTCTCCTAGCTGTCTCTTATGATCTATTTACTGACCCCCATAGATTACTCTGGCTTTTATTGACCTGCTGCTGAGGCACAGCTGACTCCTCACGTGTGGCTTCTTCTGCCTGAGGAAGGTAAAATTCCCCCTTAATATGACTGGGTTCTCTACCCTGGTACTGAAGTAAAAATGTCTGTAAGATAGGAAAGGAAGTTTTATGCCATAAAAAAATTCAGAACTGATGGAACATTGTGCACCCTGCAGTTTTTTTTCCAGATTTGCCAGAAATTTCAGGACTTTCTGATTTTCTCAGACTATTCCAGTTTCTTTTAGCAGCATCCAGAAGAAGGGTATAGTCAATAAAGGTGTTAAGGGCCCAGAAGATCACGAAAGTCTTAAGCACCTCTTGCGTGTCATCATACCATGAAACTGTACAGGACCATCACCATGCCCTATACTCCGATCCTTCTAGCCCCAGGATCTTTATACAGGTAATTCTGGAGGAGTTTTCATGCAAAACAACAGGCAGTATTGTGGTTTCCCTGGATCCACCCCGGTTTTAGTAAAGCTATCTGGGGTGGGAGATGTGGGACTGAATGTCTCACATTCTAGGAAACCCTTCAGTCCTAGGCACACTAGGGCAGTTGGTCACCCCATACAGAGTCACTAGAAATATGGACCCTGGGGACAAGAAGACCAAGGAGCAATTGCTGGCTCTGCTTATTTCTAGTTGTATCACCCTGGACAAGTAATTCAACCCCAATCAGACCTTAATTCCCTCAGCTGTACTTAAGAGCAGAAATACCTTTTTAAATAGATTTGTCCCAAAGAGAAAATGATATAATGAATTTAAATTATTTCACATAGCTTCAGGGACATTATGAGTTATTAATATTAGCTTTCGTGAATGTTGGTGATGTTTCTTGATATTGAGTACCTCTTAGGTTCGTTCCTATAGCTTTTGAAGATGTTGGTAGAATAGGAACATTGTCAGTTTACTCTTGAGAATAGTAGGTATGTGGTCCCAGAATCAAGAGCTTCTGGATTCCTAAGCAATTTCTGCACTGAGATATTAAAACTCTGCAACATTTTATGCAGGTGAATTCTGTAACATACTTCATGAGAAACGACACCTGAAATAGGAGTTAGCAAGACCATGGTTAGCGTGTGGCTCTGGAATTAAAAAGATCTGGCGTTAACTTCTGGCTTCATCTTACAGATTGTGCAGCCTAATCTCTTTAAGCCTGAGCTTCTTCATCCGCAAAGTGGAAATAATAATACTGCTCTCACAGGAATTGGGGGGATTCTTAAGTGAGATAATGCTTGAAAATTGTTTAGCACGCTACCTGGCCATTTGAAAGTGCTCAATAAATATTATAAAATAATAGCTAACATTTAAGGCTAACTATGTGCCTTGCGCAGTTCTAAGGTTTTTCATGAATTGACCAAATTAATATTCAAAATAACTGTGTGAGATAGATATCATCACTTTTTTTTGCAAGTGATAGATGTGAAAACCAAGGCACAGAGAGATTAAGTAGCATGACCAAGTTACACACAGAGGATGTGTGATTAAGATTTAATCAAAGCCATCAGGCATCAGAGCCCAAACTTTTAACTACTAAACTATTATTAGAGTGTCTCAATGGTAGAGCACGGAAATGTGAGAAAATGAGAGAGACACTCTTAAATATCGACCTTTGAGAAACAGGAGGTAGGGGAATGGATAGTAGAGTTATCAGCAGATTGGATGTTCGGGACCTTGAAGGGTGGAACTACACTCATTATCACACTAGACTTCCTAACCAAAGGACAAGTTTCTACTCACCCAAAAAAGTACACTCGGGGAAATCACTTTTAAGTATGGACAGGGAGTGAAAGCTTCATGTTCATCTCTGAAGGACACAGCTAAACTGGGCTACAGACACACAGCCAGATAAGAAGAAAGCATCTTAGCCTTTCTCTTATTCAGTCCTGGGACATATAAACCAACGTTTCCCTGACTGAAATTGAAAGTTCATGTTAGGTTGCCAAAGAATTACTCTTTTCACATTTAGAATGATCTTAATATCACCATTAATCAGTGACAGATAAATCAAAAACAGGACAGCATAAGATCAAAAGAAGTTGCTTTCAGCTGTAGGAACAACTTCATGTCACTAAAGAACTCAATGCTTTTCTGTATCGATTATTTGCAACACCAGTGAATTAAAAGCAGCATGCCTATTTTGGACTCCTGCTTCCAGTTAAAAAGACTTGCTCCCATACTAATAATGAGAACAAGTCAGATAAGCCTCACTATTATATTTTTATCTTTTTAAACCCACCAGAAAGCCAAGGTCACAAAGAACATGAATGAGTTAAATTCCAGAAACTAATGAACTCTTCTAAGAGAGAAGGCACCTGCCTGTTGCTTTCATCAAAACTACCTGAACAGCAGTAAGGAGAAGCCAGTTAAAATTTAATGAACTTTTAATGGCCACATGGAGGCTGTAGTGATGGACTGAAATCCTAAGGAGCCCAGCCACCTGGAATCTACACTCACTCATTAACCCTTCTTCATGAGTCTTCAGTGAGCATATGAGTAATTGTAATGCAAGGAAGTCTGGGAAAGCTGATAGAGTGCCCCATTCCCTAGAAATGGGCCTTTCCCACAAGTATGACTAGGACTTGCTGGAGACTGGTGACAGGGTAGGATGTTGAGAGAAATTCATCTTATGCACTCCAGACTGTTACGGAATGCACTATAGAGGCTCTCAGAAAGCTGTGGAAATGTCAATAGAATGGAAAAACATTTCATTGTTTAGAAAGCCAGAGATGGGATTAGAAAACAAGAACACCTCAGTGACTGAAATCTGACTGCCAGAATTTAAAGCAGAGAGAGAGAGAGAGAGAGAGAGAGAGAGAGAGAGAGAGAGAGAGAAAGAGAGAAAGAGAGGAGAAAGAGATCCTACCATTCAGAAAGTTGTCACCTAAATTGTAAAGCATAAAGAGATTGCTAAAGACTTGGAATGCTGAGATCTCAATCCCTGATAAAGGAAAAGTCCTGACTCTAAAAATTTGAAACCAGTTGTAAACTAAAACTAACTAGAGCTGCATCAAAGTCCAAACTCAAATCAAATTTCTATTAGATCAATTCAGCTCCCCACACTAACAGCCTGACCAAAGAAGGAACATAGCTTTTATACTAGCTGTAAATATTTATTTCAGTCTCTATTTTACACACAATGTCCAGCATATAATGAAAAAGTACATGACTCACAAATAAGTATAAAAATGTGATTTACAGTAAATAGAGGAAACACTCAACTGAAATAGACACTGAGATGGTCCCAGGTGCAACAGTTATCAGATAGAGATTTTATTTAATGTTTTGTCATTTATTTTTCTTTCTCCTCTGATATGAATTAGTTGTGGATTATAATATACATTAAGTGAAAAGTAGAATAAAAATCAGAAAATATCAAATATCTAGAAGCAAATCTAACCAAAGATGTGCGTTTAAAATTTTTTAATACTGAAAATAATAATTAATGAAAATATAAATAGATATTACATGCTAATAGGTTGTAAGACTCAATAATGTCAACAAGTACATTTTCCCAAAATTGATCTTCAGATTCAATGCCAATACCAGCAGAATTCTAGAGACTTTTTGTTTGAAATGGACAAATTCACTCTAAAATTTGTATGGAAATTCAAAGTATCTAGAATTGTCAAAACTATTTTGAAAAAGATGAACAAATTTGGAGGACTTTCTATATGTGATTACAAGGCTTACTGTAAACCTATAGTATTTAAGACAATGTGGTAATAGCATATGGAAAAATAAAGATCAGTGGAATACAACAGAGTTTACAATAGTTGCACATCTATACAGACAATTGATTTTTGACCAATTTACCAAATCATTTTAATGGGGAAAGAAAAGCTTTTTAAAGAAATGGTGCTGAAACAATTGAATGTACTCATGGAGGAAAACAAAAAATGAAGATCAACTTCTACTCTACTCCGTACCTATGAATTCATTAGAAATAAATCATAGACTTAAATGTAAAAGCTAGACGCAAGAGGGAAGAGATATGGGAACATATGTAAATGTATAACTGATTCACTTTGTTGTAGAGCAGAAACTAACACACCATTGTAAAACAGTTACACTCCAATAAAGATGTAAAAAAAAAAGTATAAGAACAAAAAAAAATAAATAAACAAAAGCTAGATTCCTAAACTTCTACAAGAAAACTTAGGAGAATGCCTTCATGACTTAGAATAGGTATATTAGTCAGGGTTTTTCAGAAAAACAGAACAAATATGTATGTATGTATGTATGTATGTGTGTATGTGTGTGTATATATGGTGTGTGTGAGTAAAAATATTTTTTATAAGGAATTGGCTCACACAACTAGGGAGGCTGGCAAATCCCAAGGTCTGCAGGGTGGGTTGGCAAGCTATAGATCTAGGAGAGTCAGTGGCTTAGTTCCAGTCCTAAGGCCAGCAGGCTCAAGATCCAGGAAAAGCCCATGATTCATCTTGAATCTAAAAGCAGGAAGAAAGCCAGTGTCCCAGTTTGAAGGCAATCAGGCAAGAAGAATTCTCTTATTGAGGGGAAAGTCAGACTTTTGGTTCTATTCAGGTCTTCATCTGATTGGGTGAGGCCCACCCACATTAGGGAGGGCAATCTTCAGTATTCAGTTTACTGATTTAAATGTTAATCTGATCCAAAAACACCCTCGCAGAAACCCTCAGAATAATGCCAGAGAAAAGACCATGTCTCAACAACCTCTAAACTATTTTTATAAATCTATAAGGAAAAAATATCTTGCTCTCACTAGGTGTACTAGAGGTTCTTAATAGCATCACATTATACTTCTAATATCTCTTAGTGAGCACAGTCATTGACAATAAATGAGTATCTTCAGAAGAGCAACAGATAAATTCCTTCTCTTTGATCTGAATTAAAGTGTGTGCTAAAAATAACGGGTATCAAAGTAAGATATTTACTTTTAGTTATCCATTTGATTTTGGTAATAACTTGGGGTCTCTATGAGCCAAAAAGGAGTGCTTTTAACAGAAGTTCAGGTAACATGTGGCTAAGTGCCCATTAGGGTGGATATCGTATAGTTTAGGTAGGGATGAGGAAGCCATAGAGGTAAAGGCTAGGGGGGTACATTGTCTCTTGAACTGAAAATTCTATAATGGTCTGTTGTAGTATGATCTGCTCCAATCCTACAAGAGCTTATGAACTTTTAACATAATGTACAGTAATGTAGATTTCATCTTTGGAAAAAAGATTGATTAAAAGAACTTGGGTTACGAGGATTTTTTAAAAGACCATATCTTTACATGAAAATCCTTGAGAATATATAACTTTATTTTTTTCTTATACTTGATTGGCCATATTCTTTTTTTAAAAATTTTTATTATAGTTGATTTACAATGTTGTGTTAGTTTCTACTGTACAGCAAAGTGAATCCGTTATACATATACATATATCCACTCTTTTTTAGAGTCTTTTCCCATATAGGTCATTACAGAGTACTGAGTAGAGTTCTCTGTGCTATCCAATAGGTCCTTATTAGTTATCTATTTTATATATAGTAGTATGTATATGTCAATCCCAGTCTCCCAATTTATCCCTCACCCTCTCCCGGCTTCCCCTCCTGGTAACCACAAGTTTGTTTTCTATATCTGTGACTCTATTTGTTTTGTAAGTAAGTTCATTTGTACCATTTTTTAAGATTCCACATGTAAGCGATACCATATGATATTTGTTTTTCTCTGTCCGACTTACTTCACTCAGTATGACAATCTCTGGGTCCATCCATGTTGCTGCAAATGGCATTACTTTATTCTTTTTTATGGGTGAGTAATATTCTGTTGTATCTATATACCACATCTTCTTTATCCATTCCTCAGTCAATGGACATTTAGGTTGCTTCCATGTCCCGGCTATTGTAAATAGTGCTGCAGTGAACATTGAAGTGTATGTATCTTTTTGAGTTATGGTTTTCTCCGTGTATATGCCAAGGATTGGGATTGCTGGGTCATATGGTAATTCTATTTTTAGTTTTTTAAGGAATCTCCAGACTGTTCTCCATAAGTGGCTGTACCAATTTACATTCCCACCAAGAGTGTAGGAGGATTCCCTTTTCTCCACACCCTCTCCAGCATTTATTGTTTATAGATCTTTTGATAATGCCCATCCTGACCGGTGTGAGATGACACCTTTAAATCTGCTTTGTTAACTGTTACAACACTTAGTTGGTAAAAAATAAATAGCAAAGTACATATTCCAATTTTATAAAACTATGATTTAAGATGTGTAAAATATTTAATAATAGTATTCTAAATGTGTAGTACTTGGAAATTTTATTCCGTTACCAGCATACATAAAATTTTGGAAGCTACTGTCATTAAAGTAATGTGCACTAAAAGTGAAGTTGCATGATCTTGTCCTGTTTTTAGCTTCATAGTTTACAAAATAATACTAAAAGCCTAAAATCACAATCTCTACAACTACTAATTATGAACTCTATTGAGCATATATTGAATTTTTTAGCGTGTTTTATGAACTCTGTAATTCTGACTATAGTTAATGGATTCTCTGGTCCAGGAATGAAAAAAATTCAAGGGCTGTGAGAGGGCACATAAACAAAATTACTATAACCTTTTAGTTTGATTATTTTTAAAATCTGAAATCATTATGGTTATTAGTTCAATTCTAAAAGATGGACTAGAAAGTTTTAAGAGGCTTTCTATCTCAAAAATGTAATTCAATAGTTCAATCATTTTAAATTATTTTATTTTATAGGAAAGCAGGAATAGACATCTCACAGTACAGCTCTTCATCTTACTGATCCTTTTTCTACACAGCAAAATAAGGGAAAGAGGCAATTATCTAGAGACAAGTAGTCCCCAACCTAGGAATTGGTTGTGTTCCCAAAGGTCCTTCAATGGTCAGTTGAATGTATTAGACTCAGGGAAGTCCAGCAGCAAAACGTTAGGACCTAGCCAGTGACTCAGTTAAAAGGGGGAAACTTCAGTTCTGAGGAAGAAGTCAAGTTCCCAAGAGAAAGTTGAATGTTAACAGGCAAAACACAGTTAAACAAACATAAAACAGACACAGTATTAAAAGAAGCATAAGGCCAATGTCAACCACCGCTGCCCCCCACATGTTTTTGCAGGAAACACAAAGGTGTGGCTCAGTCTCTTCCAGTAATGTGGCCATCTGTGAGCATGGCAAGAATGCAGGAGCAGCCCTTTCCTCAGTAACAGTGGTAGCTGGGACCTAACCAACCCTTGGAACATCCTGAAATAAACTATCCACCAACAGGATGTCAACACTCACTCCCTCCTAACTAGCTCACTCAAATTTAGGGCTTCTGCTCTGAACTGTCTTCCCAACCCAGATTATGCTTTTTGCTTTTACATGTCCTATAAGGTCTTGCATTATGCTAGGCACATGGAAGCAACATTGTAAATACTTGTGGATTTATTAACTAAACAATCTGGCTAATTAACATGGATCAATGATGATGATGATTGATAATTCCAGATTAAATACACCACATAGATCACCATCCGTGTAGGACTTTGGAAGGATTCAAAAAACTTCAAATATTTCATAACATTTTAGTTTCGGTAGAACTACATAGAAAAAAGATTATGGTACATCAAACACACTAGAAAAGGAGTATATTTCCCAAATTCAAAGTGATATTGTCACCAGCAAGGCCCACTATCAAGTCCCCGGAAATAAAAATAGAATCTGGGTAATAAAATAAGGTCTAACCTATTTTTCTTCTTTTACTTTGTGCTTTGTCTAGTTTCACTTCTTCACTGGGTGCCCCGTGCAGAGGCTTCACACCTGGCACTTCAGACCCGAGTTCCTAGTGTGAAAGGGCTGTGCTGACACCTGAGCTGGCAGGCCATGTGTAGAACCACTCTGCACAACACTACAATTCAAGATGGCGGCGGTGGGCCTTGTGCAGAGACGCTGCACTGGGCACTGTGGATCTGGAGCTGTGAGCAGCACAGCTGCAGCTGCCCGGCAAGAGCTCGCCGCCTCAAGCTGCTGACAAGACCCCTATAAAGCAGCCCTGCCCAGGACGTGTCAGGGAGAGTGCGTGCTCTCGATCATGAGCTCGCACCTCTCCACTCTCTGATCAAAGCATAAAGCTTTCCTTTGCTTCTGTACCGAACTGAACTTAGTCACCTTCTATTGGCTCAAACACTAAGCAGGAGGACCCTTGTTGGGACCCGCCTAAAACTAGAAGACAGCTTAGGGGGTTCCTGGGGATGGCTGGGTTTTGCTGCATCTGTATCCTTAACTATGGTCTAGTAGCTAGGCCTCTATATAAAACGTTGAAAGACTGATGATCCTTTTGAATGGAATTCAGAATGTAAAAGGGCATTTCAAGAACTGGAAAAGCAATTACTTCAGGCCCCTGACCTGGCCCTCCCAGATTTAGCTAAACCCTTTGACCTTTACATTCAAGAGAGAAGGGGAATCACCCTTGGGGTATTAGCTCAAAAACTGGAACCCCTTATTCGGGTGGTTGCTTATTTCTTTAAACAATTAGCTCAAACCACTAAGGGTGGCTTCCTTGCCTACAGGCAGTAGCAGCTACTACAACTCTGCTAAAGAAGGCTGAAAAGTTAACATTTGGTCAGCCAACCACTATATGGACTCCACACCAGGTTCAAGCTTTAGTAAGTTCTAAGGGAAGAGAATGGCTATCCCCTAAAGGTTGATTCAAGTTCATGTTATGCTTTTAAGACACCCCAGTGGTTACCATAAAATCCTATCACATGCTAGATCCTGCCACCATGTTACCCACAGAAATGGGGCCCCTGGAGCATGATTGTATAGAAACCATAGACACGATCTAGTGCCCTGATCAGGCAAGTGATCAGTTGCCCTGACCTAGGAAGTGAGCCTCTTTCTGAAGAAGAAGAATGGTCCACAGCAGTTTTATGAGAGAGGGGGAAAGGCTGGCAGGATACACAGTAACCTCCCTGACCCAAGTCATAGAAGCACGAAGCTTACCCCCAGAGACTTCATCCCAAAAGTCCAAGCTGATAGCCCTCACCTGAGCCTTAGAGCTCAGGACAGGGAAGATCTTAACTGTTTACATGGATTCCCAGTATGCATATGCCCTCCTACACACATGGGGCTATTTGGAAGGAAATGATAGGGACAGAATAAAAAGTAGGTAATTAAATAGTTAATCCCACTAGGGGACTGTAAGTAAAGAAAAAAGTATGGGAGATCTCTTTAAGTTAATGATCACTCAAGAAAGCAGGTTTGCTTAACCACAAAACCAAGCAGGCCTGCTTAGCAACAAAACCATGCAACAGAAGCATGAGACATGCCCCAAAACAATAAGACAATGGTGGCATGAGACCCACATCCTGCCCAGTGAGTCAGTAAGTTAATGACCCCTAGGACATGCTCTCTGCACACAAAAAAACAACAATTTATGGAAAGGTGACATTTCAAAGTGAAAGACCCTCACTGTACTGAGACCTGAAATAATTTTTCCATAGTGCTGTGACAGTCCTAGTTTGACCGTGTAGGGACAAGAAAACTCCCCTGCCCAACATGGAGGAGGAGCTGATGATGGAAGCTTGCGGTATACTCAAGAATGAGGAAGAAGGGGTCTTTTCCCCTTCCCCACATTTCCCTTGATTATAAAATTGTTGCCCACTAACTTCTCGGGTCACAGCACCCTCTCCTCCACCCACTTGTAAGTCTCACAAGCGCCCTATTCTAATAAATCACTTCTGATCTATCACTTTGCCTCTCGCTGAATCTTTCTGCGCTGAGACATAAAGAACTGGAGCTCCTCGGAGCCCACCGAGATGCCAGTTAGCGGTTTCAGAAAGAGGTATGCTTATTGCAGAGAATAAACAGGTGAAACATGGCTTAAGCATGTTGAAGCTTTAAAAACAATACAGCTACCAAAAAAGGTGTCAGGGACTCATTGCAGGGGTCACCAAAAGGGGGATGCAGAGGTAATAAAGGGAAACAACAGGCAGACACAACTGCCCACGGGGTGGCCCTGGAACAAATAACTTGGCAACTATCCCTCATGCCTCGAAGGCCAGATCCATCCAATTATTCCCCAATCTACACAAAGGAAGAATTAGATAAAGCCCTAAAACGGGGCTTCAGTGGAGATCTAGGAGGCCATGGGTGGTTAGTTAATGAACATGGGCAATACCTTCTTTCCCCAGACTGCATCTTGTCAAGCCATCAGGGAGGCTCATCAAGGAACTAACTCACTACAGGAGGGAAGTCCTATATAATAGGTTAGTTGAAGTCATGGTAACTTCTGGCATGAAAAGTATAATCAGTCAGATAATTGAGACATGTCCCATCTGTACAATGAACAACTCCAACACCAGACCCCCAAAAGGCCCCAGATAAGGCCCATTCAGACCAGAGGGACATATCCTGGGGAAGATTGGCAGATTGATTTCACTGTCATGCCGAGAGTACCAGGCAATTTCAGGTATCTCAATGTTAGTAGACGCATTTTCTAGGTGGACAGAAGCATTCCCTGCTAGAACTGAAACAGCAACTGAAGTGGTGAGGGCATTACTAGAAGAAATAATCCCCAGATTTGGGCTCCCAGGATCCCTACAAATCGATAATGGTCCAGGATTTGTGTCTCACGTGACAAAGGGGATGAGGGCCCTGGGCATAAAATGGACCTTGCACTCAACCTGGAGACCCCAGTCGTCAGGGAAAGTAGAGAGATTCAATCAGACCTTGAAAGGGGCCTTAGCCAACCTATGTCAGGAAACTTGAGAAAATGGGATCAAGTTGCTTCTGATTGCCCTGCTCTGCCTGACGTTAGACCCAAGGGATAAGTTAAAATTAAGTGAATTTGAACTCATGTATGGTAGACCCATTCCCTAAACCAGAGAGAAGGGATACCTTAATACCCTTGAAATAGAACAACTCAAGTATGCCCTCCAGGGAGGAGAAATCATGAAAGCTCTCATGGCATGTGGTAACCAGGTGCTGCCCACACCCACTGACCTGGCCCCCCACCCCTTCTGGCCAAGAGACCTGGTGAACCTAAAACCCTGGAAAACCAGCAGCCCACAAAATTAGCTCACTCCTAAGGGGAACAGACCCCACTTGGTGATCCTAACCACTCATTCTGCCCAAAGCTTCAGGGGATCACTCTGTGGGTACATCAGACTCAAGTGAAGAGGGCCCCAAGCCCCAAACTCCAGAGAGACAACCTGGGGCAAGGAACCCCCTTGACTACTCATGTGAACCCCTCTCTGACCTGAAGCTTCTCTTCCAAAAAACAACAGAAGTGCAACCAGAAATATTCAGGCCAGCAGTGTGAGCCTCAACATCACAGCACACTTTTGCCTGCAGGCAAAAGACCTAGATACCTTCATTTCTAGGAAAATTTGACATGTGACCATTATTCTCTTGCCAATATTTGGGCCATGCATCTTAAATTGTCTGGTGTTCTTTTTCTCCAAAAGGTTAGACAAATGGTGATCACTCAGAGATATGAACAGTTACGGCCAAGGCCGGGCAACAACCAAACGTATCTAAAAGCAGCTGGGGAGAAGTTCCACTCTTCTCCCTGGGGTTGTGACAACGCCCCATGTCAGCAGAAAGAAGTTAAAGAAGCTGGACCATCGCCCCTCAGCGCCCCTCAAGAATGAGGAGCGTTCAAAAGACCGCTTTGCCACCAGCAAAGCCCCTTAAAAATTCCCAGGAAATAAAACTAGAATCTGGGTATCAAAATAAAGTCTAACCTGTTTTTTTCTTTTCCTTTGCACTTTGTCTAGTTTCACTTGCTCATAGGGTGCCGCGTGTAGAGGCCTCACACGGGGCACTTCAGACCAGGGTTCCCAGTGTGAAACAGCGGCGCTGAGGCCTCAGCTCAGCGGGCGGCCAGGTGCAGAGACACTGCGCCTGGCACTGCGATCTGGAGCGTAAGCAGCGCCCCTTTCGAGAACTCCGCCCCCTCCCGGACGTTTGGTGCTTCATTTGCCCTCCTGTGGCCTGCCTATATGAGCACCGCAGTGCCTCTCCTCTAATCACCTCCTACAGTTCTTCTGGTTTTGGAGAAGAGATTATACCGTAGGGTGGGTGTCAAGTGTCCATTTATCACATTATCTTAAGCACAAAACAATCTTTTCCTCTAAATTAGGGGACGGCAAAATAGAGTCCTCCAGCCCTGATACCTGTCTTTATAAATAAAGTTTTACTGGAACCTAGACACACACATTTGTTTTAGTGTCACCTATGGCTGCTTTCATGCTACAGTAGCAGAGTTGAACAGTTGAATCAGAGACCTTATGGCCCACCAACATTAAAAAACTTATCATCTTGCCTTTTATAGAGTTTGTCCACACTTGTCCTAAAGCAGCACAGCCACAGCACGTCCTGTAACATTTTAGAGTGCTACTTGAAGGTGTAGGGAATACAGCATGATATAGAAAGCTACTTACAGCTGCTATTTGATGAGATCATTCTCATGGTACCCAGGTCAGATTTGCTCACAGTTTCCTTCTGAGAAGCTATGCTTAGTTCCTGTCAATCCCTTTGGAGCTACTTATTCACACTAAAGTAGTATGCCTTGGGGTTCAGATCCAAACACTGTGATGCCTGTGTGAAAGAAGTGTTTTCTCCTGCCCTCCAGCGTAAGTCCTGCATCCCCAGTCTCACATTTTTTTCTCAAGAGCTACCCCTTTACAGAATGATAAATTGGTAGTGGAAAAGTCCACATCCTAGAGGGGATATTGTACCTCCTGCCCAGAGGATGAAGTGTTACCCTATAACCCCCCAAAATGATGCCATTCATTTTACGTTGTATCATTGTTCTCAATTATTTACTGTCTTAACTTGCAGTGTCCTCTTATGCAGGTAAATTTTCCCACATGACTGACTTCAGGCTTGACCATACGACTTGCCTTGGCATAGCAGATCTCAATTACTTGATATCCTAGCAGAAACTTGAGCCATCACATAGTTCAGCATTCATACTTTTCCTTCTGCTTTGAGAAGATCATGTTCCAAATCATGACTGGCAATACGGTCTGCATCTTGGCATGAAGAAGACACATGACACACAAATAACTCACAGCTGTCTCGGCTAACACATAACATGAGTGAGAAATAAACTTACGTTGTTATAAGCAACATGACTTTTAAAAATTTTTGTGCTGTTACTTAGGATAATGGTGAAAGACAGCCGTCCTAGGCAGCTCAGGCTGACATCATGAAATATCATAGGCTGGATGGTTTAACAACAGAGATTTACTTGTTATAGTTCTGGAGGCTGGGAAGTCCATAATCAAGGTGCCAGCTGATTCAGTTCCTAATGAGAGCTCCCTTCTTGGCTTGCAGATGCCTACTTCTTTGCTATGTCCTCAAATTGCCTTTCCTCTATATTCTTCTTCTTATAAGGGCCACTAATTTCATCCTGAGGTCCCCACCCCCATGACCTAATCTAAATCTAATTACTTCCCAAAGGCCCCATCTCCACATCCCATCATATTGGGGATTAGGGATTCAACGTATGAATTTTGGAGGGACATAAACATTCAATTCATAATAATAACTAATGTAGAAATTGGTAACAGAAACGAAGTACTGACATAATTAAAACTCTAAAACATGTAGCATTAGATTAAATGTCAGAGATGGTAAGACTGCCATCACCTGGGACAATTTAGAAGGCTTTGAAGGAATGGAATGGTGGCTTTAGACCAGCGGTTCTATGCCAGGGACAATTTTGCTCTCTAGGCAACATTTTGCAATGTCTGGGGACATATTCCGCTGTCACAACTGAGTGAGGGGGGTGCTACTGGCATCTGGTCGATAGAGACCATAAATACTGCTTAACATCCTACAGTGTGGGGGATAGCCTCCCACAACAAAGAAATACTGATCCTAAAAATGTAAACACTGTCAAGGTTGAAAAGTCCTGCTTTAGAAACAGAGATTACTAATAAAAACATTAGTGTATTTGGTCACCTTTGACAAGTTATTTCAAAAAAAGAGATAAACTCAAAAGAGTTGAGCAATTTGCAAGCAGGTATGATGCTGAGTATGACTAATCCAAAATCAAAACTTTCTGAGTTTTTTGTTATTAACATCACAACTATGGCATCTACAAAAACATCTAAGCTCAGGTACACAAAGAACAGTTCATTTCCTTTTTTTAAAGCCTCTCTTAATGACCAAGTCAAAAGCCTTCTGCAGTTCCTTCATCTTAGCTCACCATCTCCTGTAAGCTACTGCTCAACTAGGACGCAGCTCCACAAACACAAACTGTGTTCTATTTTATAGGCCAAGAATAATTCAAATCCATCGACAGGGGAAAACAATCCCCCTCACATAAGAAGCAACATACTAGTTTTCAATGTACAGAGCAGCTTGAATTATTAATCAGAATTCTTAGCTGCTCTATTTAAAAACAACCGTTCAGATTTCTACAGTTTTCCTCAAGACCAGTGAATGCGTGCTTTTTATATCTGTGAAACAAAAGGGACAATCTAGATGGTTTTTCCAAAAGGGGCAAACAAAAACAGTCTGCTTCAAAGATGAATTCAAATATCTATCTTCTTATAAGAACATATATGGAGAAAGAATTGGTTTTATTTTTTTCATTTTCTATCTATCAGGATTTCAGAAATCAATGGGCTGATGTTTGAAGTCTTATTCCCTAACTCCAGTCAAAATAGCAGGGCTGGGGCTTCCCTGATGGCACAGTGGTTGAGAGTCCGCCTGCCGATGCAGGGGACACGGGTTCGTGCCCCGGTCCGGGAAGATCCCACATGCCGCGGAGTGGCTGGGCCCGTGAGCCATGGCCGCTGAGCCTGTGCGTCCGGAGCCTGTGCTCCGCAATGGGAGAGGCCACAGCAGTGAGAGGCCCGCGTACCACAAAAACAAACAAACAAAAAATACAGCCACATTTCAGTGTGAGAAGTTGTTCGGAACTTCAAAACAGGGAAATGCTTCCAGAATGTTCTGCCAGTTTGAAAACTCCAGTCTTGCCAGACTTATCAAAGCAATGCCAGTGAGCCTAAGGCACACGAAGCCAATGTGCTTAAGCTCTACCGGGATGGGAAATAGTCCATTCCCAGATAGCATCCCAAAATGAATAAAATGAAACAAAACAAAACTTTTCTTCCTGTTACTGCTACCTCTGAATAGTAAAACTCTCCACTGAAGACAAATAACCCCAAGGAAGTCAAAGGATCACAACCGTATGAATGTAAAAGAAAAAACAAAGGACAGACTTAAACATCGCTAAGTTCTACCAACTTCATATTTGTGTGAACATTAAAAATAAACAACATAAAGTATTAAGTCCAGTCAAAATGTCCCAGCGGAGTTTTAGCTATTCAATTCTACAAATACAAATAACTCATTACACTTTTCTCTACAATGACAGCAATTAAAATTTTTTAATACAGTACAAGTAAATTTTTCAAAAGGACTGACACAGGTAGGGGCTAACTAGCCGAGAACACTCATGCTTACAAAAACTCAAGTTTTCCCTCTTAGTTTTTGATCCCTACTAGATCACATTTCTCAGCCCCCTTCCAGTTTAAGTGGATAGAAGCGATGTACACTACTTCTACGATTAGTTTCTACAAGATCTCTGCTGGTCCTCCATGTTCTGTCTCTTTTCTGGAAAAGACCCTAGGAGATGAGAGAGCCACAAGATGGAAAGAGCCTGAAACCTGAATCTCAGTGTGAGTGAATAGATGCCCACTAAACACTCAATTAAAGCAGGAGGTAACCAAGATCAAAGCCAGAGGGGTTTGAGATCTTCTGCTGCAGCTGTTCACCTCCCTTTACTACTGATTTGATGAACCCAGGGCATGTTTGTGCACACTGAGAATGGAGGAGACCTGCACTGTCCTTCCCACATACAGCTTGGGAAGATAGCAAGAGCCTGGAGAAGGAAGGGATGCATTTGGGTCTAAGCAGAGAGAGACAGGGACAGCTTCACAGAGACTCCCAGGGCCCGGTGTGGTCTCAGAGCAGACGATTTCAGGGCACAGTGGCAGAGCAAGGGCAAATGGCACACACAGCTGACTAATGCAATGTGTTTTTGCCCTCACTCCACACTGCTGCAGCCACATTCCCCTTTGCAGTGCCTCCAGAAACTGACCTATGCTCCCTCTACACAGCCTTCGCTGTGGCCCAGTCCCAGCACAAAAGTACTGGAGAGAGTTTCCAGACCAGAAGAGAGCCAGAAGGAATCAAAATGTATAGTGACCATAATCTGGTTTGCCTTATATTTGTTCTCTTGGTGTAGTTATTTCCAGCACCCCCTTTTATTCTGGAAAGTATTTGATGTAGATGATAAATAACATGGTTTCTATAGGAATAGCGATGTCTGTATGAAGGTCTGTTCATGAATATACAATATTAAGGATGACATGTCCCTCCCTGGCTATATTCCAAAACAAGCCCCCTAAAACTTAGATTCAGACTGAAGAAAAAGGTACAAAGTTGACTAAGATTATATTTCTGCCACTGGGTAGAATGTAGGCTCAAAAGAGAAATTGAATTTAATTATAAAAAATAAGTTCTATTTCTTACATTCCTGAGTTGTAGTGAAATTTTTATCTCTACCCATACATGTCACACACACACACACATACACATATGCATACACACATATACACACTATAGTATAGGATATATCAGCCTTCAAATCCAAGTTCTTTTATTCACTATTAGGATTTTTGTTTGTTCCTCAGCCTCCCTGAGCCTGAGTTTCCCCAACCTTATCTATAAAATTAGGATCATAATTCTTGATTTTTATTGTGAGAATTAACATGTTTAATATGTTTGCTTGAAAATATGATTCTTTAATGAAATTTATACTTAACCTGCATGTACTTACATATAGTAAAAAAAATTCAGTGGAAGGAAGAGTTTACCCAGGTCTATCCATTTGACTATGCTGGAAATAATGAGTATGAAGAGTCGTATAATGTTTGGTCCTTCGTTCCCTGCCTGCTCACATTTCCCTGCTCACGCTGTCACACGTGTTCAATTTTGATGATGTATCTAAAACAGAGCCAACAGCCATGGCCCTGCCAGAGCAGATTTCCAAACATTCTTAGAGAAACAAAAGGCGAAGTGACCTGGAGATCACTGGTGTTGGCGAGGTCGGCCACATGATCACCCTACACTGATGCTGCTTGCACCAGGCTCTGGGCTTTCAAACACAACTGTTCATTCCACCCAGCACGTGTGTCCTTGTGGCAGCATCACAAGCATCATTCATAGACCTGATCCTGAAAGTGGGGCTTTTCATCGTGGCGGCAGCCTTTCCCTGCCCAACTGGCCTAACCTAGCCCTCCCCATCTCGCTGCATCCCATCCTTAAAAAAGTAGCACAATCACATAGCAACAGCCTCACCTGTAGGTGTGTATAGACACCAGGGTAATCACGTCCAGGAGGGCAAAGTAGAAAACCAAGAGGTTGACAATTGATAATGATAACACAGTCACTAAGCACTGGATTTATGCCAGCCATTGTATGAAGCACTTTCCATTAATTGTCTCCTATAAGCCTCACAACAACTCTGTGAGGCAGGGGCTATTTTATCATCACGTCATAGGTGAGGAAGCTGACACTTAAAAGGGTAAGTACTAGGAGAGATATTTATTGAGGGTTTACCAAAAGCCAGACACTATTTGAAATTTTGTGCATATATTTCATTTAGTTGCTGTAGCAAGTCTATGAGGTAGTACTAATATTTTAACTGTTTTACAGATGAGGAAAATGAGTATACAAAGTGAACTGAATTTTCCCAAGGTCATCAGTAGCTAGTGGTGGGGATGGAGTTTGAACCCAAGCAACTTAGCTCCAAAGTGTACATTCTTAACCACTTTAATATAACTAAGAACGGGTTGGTTAAGTCTTCTGGATTCCAAGGCCCAAACCCTTAACCTCTCAATCACATCAGATGTCAAAGTGTTATTATGGAAGGTGTTATTATAAAAGGAATCCCAAATGGATTTCTTTTATTTTGCATATGGGGAACCTGCGATCAGAAGGGCTCATGGGTCTGCCAATCTTCAGCAAGCTCTTAGCAGGACTTCCTGTAGTGCTGTGCATCGTGAGGGAAGCTTCCAGTGACGAGACAGCCACTTACACAGCTCTGGGGCTTAGGTGAGCCCTCTGAAGCAACCTGACACTTTGGGCTGTGAGCTGTGACTCCCAGTACAGAATGTGCTAGATTTCTCTCAGTGTGGATACATAAGAATGTATCCACATTCAGCCTGTTACTCTCCAAGTCCTTCTGCTTAGACACAAAGTAGGAAGAAAATTAAATAGTTGAAGCAAATTCTCCAATTGTCCAGGCTCACAGGCATATATTATTGGGAAAAAAATTATATAGAAAGGCAGTATGGCAAGTAATTCATATGGAAGACCACAGACCCTGGAACCACAGTTCCGAGGTTTAAAGCTCAGCTCTGCCATTTACTAGCTGGGTGGTTTGGGACAAGTAACTTAACATCTATTTTGCCTTTCTGCATGTGAAAAAGGGGTGGTAATAAAATCTTCCTCATATATATATAATATATATTATATATATCACATAGTAAGTTCTATTTAATTTTTTTGCCATTATAATTACTAGGTCCTTTATCTGTTAAGGAGCTGAAAATTCTGATAGAATATACCTTCCAAACATTTTCTCCTGTCTCTTCTAATCAATTTGCACTATCAACCTTCTCCAGTCTTTCATTTTTCTCTATCCTCCCACTCTCCCAAACTGTACTTTTGAAGTCAATAAAGGGGCAGGCTCTGAAGACAGTGGTATACCAGGCTCATTAAAACATTAACAGCTATCTTCTCACATCCAGGTCACTTAATTTTGATAAATTAAGAAACTAAGTACAGGAGGTTTTAGAGTGAAAAATTTGAGAATTAGGGAGTAAATTTGTAGTTTCTTTCAGACTAGCAAATTGCCTAGACTGGAAAGTTATAAAATCTGGAAATTAAACTTAACGTTGTCCATATATGACATTTTAGAAACTTCTTTGATTAGTCATCAGTTTGTTTAAATTTTCATGCTAGAAAATGCTCATATTTTACAGTTTTCTAAATTTCAATTCCTAGACTCTTGTACTATTAACATAGTTAATACAGTATAATTTTGTTAGTATAGTATAATGCTTGACCAATAGCATTATAATGGTGGAATCTGAAAATTTAGACCAAAATTTTTTACATTTCTTGCTTTTTACTTAACAGTATAGCCTTGTGTTAATTAACTTGATTTTGGGAATCCTTTCACAATGTATACATTTATCAGATCACTGCATTGTACACTTTAAATATATTATAATTTTGTCAATCATATGTCAATAAAGCTGGAAAAAATATCCAAACTTTGATAAAGAAAATTTACTTCATTTTTGATTCAAATATTTACCATGCATTTCATAAAAATATTATTTGCATATGCAAAGCACACTGAAAGAACAATATACGATATCTATTTTTTTAAAATTAAGTTTCAAGTTATTCTATACTATTCTTTACTCACAATAGGTAATTTTTTTCAGATGACCAAGATAACTGTTTCCAACAAAAGTCTATGCTAGAGCAAATACTGTCTATATAAAACTCTTTATTAAAACAAATTATTACCAATACTTGTATAATAATTGTATAATAGAGTACAAGCTGCAAGTTACTTTATAATTAACAATGTTATTTTGAATTTAACTTTTCTACTGGAAAGCACCTTACAAATTCAGGATTTCCTTTATCTGTTAATATGCCAACTGTTACGAAATTTTCCACAATTCAAAATCTAGTGATTAAATAGCTCTTCAATAACAGTCTTGCAAAACAAGCCAGTGGAATTATGCTTATTATAGAAATACTAGAGTTGTATCTAAAACCTTTCCATACTACTTCAGCTTTTCAACTCCTAAGGGAATTAGAAATGATTAGACTCTATTTCTAGCAAAATTCCAATTGGGAATAAGGGATGACCTAAAAGAAGGGAATAAACCTGGTTATTACAAAAGAGACTCAAATAGATTTTGAATAATAAGCTCTCATGTCCTTTTCCAAGTGTAGGAAAATTTTATCATAAAATGTATGACCCATTAGTCACTTAGAAATCCAGTAAAAATATAAACATAAAATATAAGTGTGCTTCAGGTAAATTCAACATAGCAGAAATCCAGGGAGAATAAAATCAAACTTGAATCAAATCCAGAAGGTATAGTCATTTTTTTAAAGATCAGGATATAACCGTATTCCTATGGCTTGATTTTTTTTTTTCTTTCAGGTTTTTGGATTACCATCCTTTCTGCATCAGCCTTTGAGTAAAAAAAGAAATTCAAACCTACCTAAAAATTCATGAAGATTTGATTCTGGTGTTTTCCCAATTCCTGTTCCACCTGCAGCCAAAAGAACAGACAGCAAATAAGATAATCATCATCTGAAAACCTTGTCTCTGTTGCGCTGTTCCAGGCAGTAGACTGAGAAAAGCATCTCCTGGGCACACAGGTATTCAGAGAAGGCAAAATGAATATATCAATGGGAGTAGGCTCTGATTTTGACCACCCACCCAAAACCAACTACCAAGAAGTGGAGCACTGGGCCAACTATCCATGGCTAGCTAGCCACTGGTCACCATTTTAGAATTACGTAGGAACCACAGAATAAGTTACAAGCAACAGAGCAAATCAATGGTTCTCCAAATTACAGAGTTTTTCCCAGTCCCATGTTCACCCACACCCCCATTTAAAACTCAGTACCTCAGAACTTGCTCAGATACGCATGAAATATGAGCAGTATTTTTAAGTATGATATAAAAATGAATAGAAACATTGATATTCTCAAAGTATCAGGTTTAATTCTGATTTTGAGGGTCTATAATAAATTAATATTACAATCAGTTAAAATTATTTGCATAAGGAAGTGGAGAAAAAAATGAAAGTGGGACAGAAAGTGAGGGAAGGAAAGAGAGAAGGAAGAAAGGAAATTATAAATTAAAATTTAATTTTATTGGATTACTTGTCTCTCTATATTTTATCTTTTAAAATGCATCTAAATGGCACCAAGGCAACTAATTAACTCAGCTAATCAATATGTGGAATTCAGAGAACAATTCTATCTATACTAAGAAATAGGATATTGCTGGAATTTTGTATTTTTCAATGTCTATCAGTATCAGGCATACAGGACCAAAATGTCTTTGTATGTCTCTCAAGCTCCTTTAGTTGCAGCTTCTTTAGTCAGACTTTCACACTTGTTTATCTCCTCTATTTAAGGTTTTAAGGCTATATGTTCTTAGTGCAAGAACAAACTCTCCAAAAATATAGTATCTCAAATTTAAACAAAAAATGCTAGCCTGTTATCTATTATTTGTATAAATCTACTTTATAATTTAATTCTAATACAAATGTGTGCTAATACTTCGATGCACCTTGAATCCATTAATTAATTTGTATTTTATGGATGTTGATGGAATCTTAGCAATATTATTATACCTCTTAGTATAAACATTGCAGCCAAGGAAGTACATCTTCCAATTATCTTATTACCTGGCATTATGTTTAATTATTGTTGTTGTTACTATGAAGAGTTTGCTAAGGTAAGGCTCATAAAATTACTTTTCAATTTTCAATTATTCCTAAAAAAATTCTTGTCGCAAAATATTGCCATCTCTACTGCAGATGAAGAAAGTGATCCGCAAATTGCTTTTGTGTGATTTAATCATTTATTTCACAACAAACCTCATCCACTATTGTAACAGCCAATTTCTAATTGATAACAGTTTGCAGGTGACCACATGTCATTTTTGTTTATGACAATTTTTAGATGGTCATCTCAATGCTTTTCCTAGCAGATATGTATTCAGCAGCCAGTGCAACATCACAGGTGATCTTAATTGATACCCAAGTGAATTGCCTCAACAAAGAGGTCTATAATTAAAAAGCCACATGACTGAAAATGATGAATTCCCTCCTTACCATCCATGCTGCTTTTTCTCGATCAAGGTTGAAATACATATTGTGGCAGCAAGCCTGAAACCCTGTGACAGCAGCACATAAGCCATCTATCTCTGTTCCAGCCAACCAAGACTTTTAACCAATATTACATCCACTTACAATGACAAATTAATAATTACCGAAAATGTTTTAAAGTGCAAAGAGAACACAGTAGGTACTTAATGTGTGAATGAGACATTCCATTTAATATCACATGTTGACTCTCTTATATATCAACTCAGTTTCCAGCAGTAAGTCTGTATTGTAAAATGTGATAATCTGATGTAAAAAGAACTGTAAAACTAAAATGTTTACAAAAAAACCTTCTCTGAATAACATCATATAAATATCATAAGATGAGAACTGGTCAGAACTTCTCACAAATAACTAAATCATTGATGTCTTTAAAATTTTCAAAGAGAAAAATTAAAATTTCCTAAATGGGATGATAAAGGCAGCAAGGTAAGTATCACTGTTGAGCATGATTCCTCCAGGGTGCACACGTGGTCCAGAAGTCTCCTCAGTGGAGAAATATTTGTCATTTTGTATAGAGTCACTGTCATCCAGAACCAGACTGTATAAAAACTCAACAGTGTGGGGTTGTTTTTTTTCAAATTCCAAATTAGATAAATGTGTTATTCTCTGCCCCCCTCATAGACTCCTTGGGAAGGAATGTATGGTCAAAGTTACAGAATTTACAGGAAATGAAGAGAAAGTGTTTGAAATAAACATCTACAATAATAGCACAGCTCATAAAAAGGAAGAGTGAGAGATAAAACTCAGTCTTTCTGGACTGAGTTGTCAGGCTGAAGTCCCTGAAAGGTACAGAATGCTAACTAAAGAAGGTATCTGGGTGGTAGTTCTTTTCAAACGCATATATTTCTCTGTCTATGTAGTAATCAGAATACTTGAAAATTCACTATAACAATATCTCATATGGCCTGGTCATGGTTTTTCTCTCTAAGATGGTTCATTATCTTTCTTCATATTTTACTTTTCATTTTTCTGACCTACTGCTCTTCAAGGACATTTTTCCCCTAAATGATGTTAACGTGAAGGACTTATTAAGTACAAAATGGAGTGATATGTTCTGGTCATCATCTTATCCAAGGGGACTGACCATAAATTATAAATTGTGTGGTCTTACGAATGCTATTTCTATACATACAATTCTTACCATCATCCTAAAAAATAACATTCCTCAAAAAACATTTTATCAAATGAATAATGGGGCCATATGGACACATATAGGAAAACATAAGCAGTTTTCATAATAGATGTCTGAAAACATGATATGTTCACTGATGTTTGGCATTGTTTTAGAAAAATGCTTTGCATCTTTCTGCTAATGCTTTCTGTCTTAAAGCATCTTGTAGTATCCCCATTAATCTAAACAAACTCAACAAACAGAGCAAGGCTGCTCTGGCAGAAGGACAAAGGACACTTTCCCCTCAGCTCATAACAAATTGCTTTCATTAAGAACAAATGGTCTTGGAGCATTATTCTACTTGAATCGCCGCCTGGTGACAAGCCCAAAGGGTAGACCCAATGTTCACTGTAAACAATAAGAATGGGTCTCAGCTAGTGGAATGTCCTTCTGTAGTTTAAAAACTCCATATTCTGGGAGCATGAGATGGGCCACTTCCAATAATAAAACACCAGTTTGTGATAACTTTCAACAGTTGTTATAACTTCAGACTTCGTCTGTGATGAAGACAATTCCAAATAAAATGGAAATCACGAAGTGGCAGAAAGTTTTCGGATACTTTTATGTTTATTATTGGAGATAATACTTTTCTAAAGTTGCATTAAGAAATGAATAGTTTATAGGTATCTTAAAAGAAACACCTATTTCAAGGTTTTTCTACACTATCAGGAACTTGATCTTTAGAGAAATATTCATTGCAAATGTCTTTTAAAAAATTCTTGCATGGGGCTTCCCTGGTGGCCCAGTGGTTGAGAATCCGCCTGCCGATGCAGGGGACACGGGTTCGTGCCCCGGTCCGGGAAGATCCCACATGCCGCGGAGCGGCTGGGCCCGTGAGCCATGGCCGCTGAGCCTGAGAGGCCCGCGTAAAGCAAAAAAAAAAAAAAAAAAAAAATTCTTGCAAAACTTAAAATATATGACACTAAAAATAAAACAAATTTCAGCTTAAGTGCAAAATAATAGAAAAGGGAATTGTAACATAATATAAAAATAATATTCTGTTCATAGTTTTAGCTGATTTTTTTTTGAATCACTGGGTATTTTTCTTAAAAACTTCCAATCAGTGAAGCTTACAAAAAGACAACAATTTATAGATATTTCATAATGTGACCTTTAACTCTTTTCTATCTTTAAGCATGTTTGATTTGAAATAACTTAAAGTCAGTACTTAATACATGAAAAATAGGTTTCATGTATGCACATCAACTAACTCTCTTCATAATGCTATTTTATTATTTCAATTACCACACTACATCTTTACTATGCATTTATAAATTTTAGGTTGCAGCATACTATAACTCAGCTGTTTAAACTGAATCAGATTTCCAGACGCAGAAGATGTTTTTAAAAGGAAGATTAAAAGCCAGCTAAGCCAGAGCACTTCAAAAGCTCCTTGGCCTTGCCCTGAGCAAGAAGTTGAGGAGAGAGGAGGGGGTCATAAGAAGTACATTTTGTGTTTGAATAAGGAATTGATTTGGGGAAGAACTCCAGGTTAGCTGAGACAGAAGATTATAATTTGCTACTCCTCCAACACTATGTCAGTAAAAGAATATTAGAGAATCTATCTTCTAAAGAAGCAGTCTTTTGGTTTCATCATCACCATCAAAAAGCATTTTTGTTATTCACCCAGTGGCTTCTCCACAGGAAGCAGTATGGATTGGCTTGAGTATGGGAAGGAACCACAGAAGAGTTACCATTATTTAATAAATCCTTACATCATATACGAGATAGGTTGTAAAGAGTATCTTTACTGTGGCTCTCTTTGCAGCCTCATACATACGTGCCAATAGGAAACAAACAGATACATAAATAAATCCATTTTAGAATTAAAAAAAATCAAAGCAAAGCTAACATAAGTGACTCTATCAAAACACTATAGATAAACTAATATTCTTCATTTATATTGTAGGTGTATGATCACTTTTTTCATTCCATAATTTACTGACTTCAATCCTATAACTATTTTAGGAGTGCCTATATGTGCAATCACAGAGATACAAAAGACAAAGTACCAATTGAAAAAAGAGGCACGATTTCTATTTAACGGCCAATACTTTACAACTTTATACAGTTGAAAGAAGAAAAACATTTTATAGAATATTGACTCTATTAATTAATAATGTGTTAATAATTTTTTCTAAAAGCCCAAAGCCTTGAATTTGAGAAACTTTCAGCTGGAGTACATCACAAATTAAATGATGGCAATACTTTTGAAACATTATCTGTAGACTAATTCGCTGTGACATTTTAAATAACTAGCGGGGGGGGAAAGAGAAGCCCAAATTATTGGGAGGGAAGACAGAAAGATCTTTGTTATTTGACAGAACGTAAGAGTGGTTTTGATTTGAGAAAGTATGGACTTCATTGTCCAGAAAGTAATGTATATATCCCTCCTGGAGCTCTAATTCCTGCTGTACACTTGACAGCCCAACCTCCAAAGTGGCTTTGTCCTTGGAAACAGGGACCATAATCTGGAAAAGAAGGTTTTTCCTCTGAAGCTTGTTTAAATGACGTCTTCCAGTTCCTCTCAGCTCTGATTCATGATCACTGATTCTGAGCTCTGCCTTACATCTTTTCTGATTCCATTTGATCCTATATTGAAACTTGAAAGTACTCCGTTCTCACTCTCTCCCTTGGTTTTTCTTACTGGGTCAAAAGGTGTTCAGCCTAAAGCAGATATTTTCTCTTGCTTCTTTCTCCATCTGTCAGAATATTTATGATCATTAATGGAATGAACCATTACATCACATTTTATCAGAAGGTACTGACCAGGGACCTCCCTGGTGGTCCAGTAGTTAAGACTTCGCCTTCCAGTACAGGGGGTGCGGGTTCAATCCCTGGTCGGGAAGCTAAGATCCCACATGCCTCAAGGCCAAAAAAATGAAAAAACATTTTAAAAAAAAGAAGCAATATTGTAACAAATTCAATAAAGACTTAAAAAAAAAAAAAGAAGGTACCGACCAATTGTAACCAGTTCACGAACCAATGTCATCATGGACTTCAAAATATTAATTACAAGCAATGTTTCTAGATGTTACATAGAAAAAGTTTCAGAAGTCAAAGGAATTTGTGAAAAAAAATAGGTGAAATAAACTTAAGTTTCTTCATTGACTCATAGATCAGGGCTCTTTACTATGCTAATAACCACATGAATTTCCAGGGGGAGGTGTGTTGACGCTTATCCTCCATGTGTAAACCTGTTTGATCAAGGCACTCCCCACATTTTATTTGCAGAACCCTTTCAAGGTCTTATACAGAACCCATTTTGGAGACATTCTTTTACTGAGATAAATTAAATAAGCCAGGCTGAAAAGCCCTCAAGTCTAAGTTTTCAAGATATTTGGATAAATAAGTTATCAAGATTTAATTTTTACAGGAATAGTTTTTAAAAAATAAAACTCTTGGAATATCTAAGATTGATCAATACAACTATTCTCTATTCTCATATTCTATTCTATTTAAAGTTTTTCATAATAAAAAAAACCATGTCTCCATGCTCTTGGTCAAATAAGAAATAATCACAACACCATCATATCTAATTACTATCAGATCCAGAATGACAAGAACCTAAAGTAATTATGTGACACAACCTCTTATAAATCAATGTAACTAGACCATAACAAAGTAAAACAACTAAATCTTTTGGAATATATATATATATATATCTCCAAAAATACAGAGATATATTGTATATGTCTATATGTATAGATAATATAATATTTTATATAATACATATTCCTTACAGGGCCCAAGTTACAATGTCCAATAATAGTTAATACTAGGATGTAAATTCACTAAACTCAAAAATGATGTCTTTTTCATTTTTGTTTCCTCTGTAGCATTTACACAGTGGCTTTTACAGAGTAGGTAGTCAGTGAATATACGACATATAAAAATACACGAATGAGTGTCATGGTGATAGAAGAAAAGAAGGGAAGGAGGAGGGAGGAAAAATAAAGGTCATACAATGTGTGCAGTTAGTCATTTCCTAAGTATTTATTGGCTATCTTGAGCTTCCATTTTCTACGCTAAACACTAGCACAAATATAAAAATGGCCTGAACTTAGGAACAGCTAGCCTAAGTAAAAGAGACAGGTTTTGTTTTGTTTTTTTTGCGGTAGGCGGGCCTCTCACTGTTGTGGCCCCTCCCGTTGCGGAGCACAGGCTCCGGACGCGCAGGCTCAGCGGCCATGGCTCACGGGCCCAGCCGCTCCGCGGCATGTGGGATCTTCCCGGACCGGGGCGCGAACCCGTGTCCCCTGCATCGGCAGGCAGACACTCAACCACTGCGCCACCAGAGAAGCCCGAGACAGGTATTTTAATAAATAATACATTAACAATGTCTATGACTGTAATAAAGGAGTGTACAAATATAATGAGAGTAAGGAGAGAACAATAATTCCTGGGCAGGGAAAGGAGGGTTTCAGAAGCAATTAATATCTGGATTGGATTGTGAAGGATTTTATTAAGTGAAGAAGAGAAGGAAAACATTCCAGAGGAGAGGAAATGTCATCAGCAAGTGCACAGAAAACTGAAAAGGTATACTGTATTCAGAAAATAGCATATTCAAGAAGGTACTATCAGGGAGGTGATGGGGCTGAGAGGTAGGGGGCGCGAACCCGTGTCCCCTGCATCGGCAGGCAGACACTCAACCACTGCGCCACCAGAGAAGCCCGAGACAGGTATTTTAATAAATAATACATTAACAATGTCTATGACTGTAATAAAGGAGTGTACAAATATAATGAGAGTAAGGAGAGAACAATAATTCCTGGGCAGGGAAAGGAGGGTTTCAGAAGCAATTAATATCTGGATTGGATTGTGAAGGATTTTATTAAGTGAAGAAGAGAAGGAAAACATTCCAGAGGAGAGGAAATGTCATCAGCAAGTGCACAGAAAACTGAAAAGGTATACTGTATTCAGAAAATAGCATATTCAAGAAGGTACTATCAGGGAGGTGATGGGGCTGAGAGGTAGGTGGGGAATGAGAAACAGCTAGATGCTATTGCTGAGAACTTGGATTCATATTACCCATGTTTATTTAATCAAGAGATTTTTTTAAAGTAATAATGAAACTTCAATATGACTCCTGACATGGATAAAGAAAAAAAGCCCTCATCGGAGACTAATTAATTGCAGCAGTAAATTATCAATAAAGGCAAAAATAATATCACAAGTATGTTTGAATTTGTGAGATAATACATAAAACATAAATAATTTATTCCAGTTTAATCCAACAGACATTGTACAGCTTACAGGAAAGTTGATAAATGATGCCTATTTGTTAAGGTCAATGCATAATGTGATCACATTTGTGACTTCCTGGAATTCTTAGCTGTGGCACAAAATTTAAAAACAACTATAAAACCTCTTTACATATGTAATTGAAAATACATATTGAAGGAAAACTCTTGCCATCATGAATTTTCTTTTCTCTCCATGGAACAGAGTTTGGGAATCACCACAGTAGACACTGGGGAAAGAAATGAAAGAAGACGTTCCCCTTGGCAAAGAGATACACTCCATATGCTCTGTGTAACTCAGTTAAAAAGGAGCAATGTCCATAGAACTCCTTAAAAAGTGAAGTTACTAATAAAAATTTCAAGTACCATGGGAGGACGAAAAGGGGTAATTTTTATTAGAAAAGTCCTATGATGCCAAGAATGTGACTACCTATTCGTGGGAGGGTAGATCCTTACAAACAAGTGATTTGGGAAGGAAACCCAATTAAACTTTGAATTATTGTCAATTAAGAAGAAAAAATTTTAAAGATAAAACATAGGGGCTTCCCTGGTGGCGCAGTGGTTGCGCGTCCTCCTGCCGATGCAGGGGAACCGGGTTCGCGCCCCAGTCTGGGAGGATCCCACGTGCCGCGGAGCGGCTGGGCCCGTGAGCCATGGCCGCTGAGCCTGCGCCCCGGGAGCCGGGGCGGCGGAGCCTGCGCGTGCGGAGCCTGTGCCCCGCAACGGCAGAGGCCACAACAGAGGGAGGCCCGCATACCACAAAAAAAATAAATAAATAAAAAAATAGAGATAAAACATAGACTAAACTATCTTTGAAAGCAGATGGAAAATGGCCAATTTAAATTAATGGCTATGTTTTTAACTTAAGAGTTATTATTCTCTAGATATTCTACTGTTCTCACTGCTACTTGTCATGTTCATAATGATACCAAGAAGATAGTAACCTTTAGAGCAAGATACACCTAGAATAAAATCTCAGATATGTCACGATCAATTGGATTGCCCTTGAGTTATTTTCTTGATCACTCTGAGACTTAGTGTTTTGCTTTTTTTTTAAATTTTCAAAATGAAGAAATATTCATTTCATTGTGTTGTTGCAAAGATTAAATAAAATAAAATCGTTCTTAGCATTATGATACATACTAGCATGGTTTGAGTTCCCACAGAAACAGACTCTTAGACAAGGATTAGAATTTAAGCACTTTGGGAAGTGATCCCAGGAAACACTTTTAGATACATGCAGGAGTGGGAAAAGTATGGGAATAATCAGTAAAGTGCACTATCTGGTCTGCTACCCCTGGGGATACTACTGCTCAAACCTGTGGGGTACTCTGTGAGATAGTGTAAAAAGCTCCTCGAAGTGGTCCCAGCCAAGGGATAAGAAAAATGAGGAGGTTTATCCACTGAATCCCCATCTATTGTTGGCAGATGGCGGGGTACCTACAGCCTGGGAGTAGGAGGCAGATGCACAGGCTCAGTCAGAGTATCACAGGCTTAAAAAGCTAAAAGTTAAAACTCAAGTCATTAATTTGAATTGGCCATTTTCTTGCCTTCAGAAAGTAGAGAATATGGCATAACACTGACAGCATCTTCTACATGTACTAAAATACCAATCCTGGGGGTAGGCACTAGGTGTTATTCAGATTTGTATTCCCAGTACATGTTTGTCATGATAGGTACTGAACAAATGGATGAATGAATATACAAATGAATGAGTGAATAAATGAGTGAATGAATGACCATTAGTTTTGGAACAAATATAACTTTCTTTTCCCAGAACATTGTTTACCCCTCAGAGGTGTTGGATGTAAAAATGTATAAATTAGTATTTTATAACTGTGAAAATTTTATGGAATTATAAGCAGGTTCTGAGAAAAACTCAAATCTAAAAGGTTTAAGAGCCTTTATTTTGTTATTGGGCATATGTTCTTATATTATCCATATGAGGAAATCCAGAGCAATTCACAAATTAAACAGAATTTAAAATGAGTTATTCAGCTCATAATGGTCACATTTAGGTTCTCAGGTAGCACATACAAAAAATAAAGATAAGCCATCCACCTTAACCTCATAGCCTTGGCTTGGTTACTGTTATAATAGAGCCAGAAACCAGCTAACAAAAGTCTTCATTGTATAAAATAAGAAAGAAGGCACAACTTTGAGCTGTTGACTCTGTAGCACTGCTGGTCATTTTTCATGATGGTTCTGCGCTCAAACTATTTTCACAAAAACTACCTGAACTTTTATATATTCTAACCAGGTTTTAGTGCCAGAAAGTTCCCCATAAGAAATTAAAGTGAACAAGTGTCTCTATTTTATTTTATTATTTTATTTTATTTTTTTAGTGTTAAAGAGTATCCTTTTATTTATTCATTTATTTTTTTAACATCTTTATTGGAGTATAATTGCTTTACAGTGTTGTGTTACTTTCTGCTGTATAACAAAGTGAATCAGCTATATGTCTACATATATCCCCATATCCCCTCCCTCTTGCGTCTCCTTCCCACCCTAGTCTGTCATACAGAGTAAGTCAGAAAGAGAAAAACAAATACCGTATGCTAACACATATATATGGAATCTAAAAAAAAATGGTTCTGATGAACCTAGGGGCAGGACAGGAATAAAGATGCAGATGTAGAGAATAGCCTTGAGGACACAGGGAGGGGGAAGGGTAAGCTGGGACGAAGTGTCTCTATTTTAAATGCTGATACCATTGGGAGGAGTAAAGAGCTTATAAGTCACTCATACGTCAGCAGGAATCCATTCAAATAATAATAATAAATATCATTATTGGGCTCCTTATATTTTTCATCACTGGCTAAGCTCATTTACATGTATTCAGTGTTTTATTTACTCTTCACAAGAACCGGAGGTAGTACTATTATTAGACTCTATTTTGCCTGGGGAAAACTAAACCTTAGAGATTTAAGTTAATTTTCAGGCTCACACAGCCAAGAAGTGGCAGAGCTATATTTCAAAGCATGTCACCTCTTTCCACAGGATCTCCGTCTCCCCCAAATGTAAAGAAGCTGGCCATTTTCAACATTGGTCTTATTTGGTCACACATTGGTTAAATAGTTTCTGTGGTTTGTCCAGGATACTACCTAATTTTTACAGCACTCTTTCTAAAAGAAAATGTGTTCAGTCAGGCAACTGACTTCTCCCGAAACAAATGGGTGGAGCACATCCCATTTGTTAGCCAGAGATTGTCACTCTGCCAGGGCTACCACTTGAATGGAAACACACTGTAAGGATTTCACACCAATCTTACACTCCCCATCCCTGCACTCCATGTTCTGCCTCTGATATCTAGTCTCAAGGGACTCAGCTCCCATATTCACCATCCTAGAATATGGGATTCTCAAAAACAAGCAATATAACTTATTTTAAAGGAAAATTATTCTCATAAATTGCCAAGAGTAGGCTTTCAACTTTATCCAAAAATGCTCATCCATTGTGACTTACCGTAGTAACAAAGGGGGAGTTTTGCTTCCAAAACTAGTATAAAAAAAAAAAAAAGGCAGCCCAGTTTATTAGATTACAGTGGAACTTTAGTGCTAACTGATTTTGAATTGTTATTATATTTTACTTGATGCATATGGAAGAATATCTATAAAATATGTAACTTATAAGGCCTTATGATAAAATGAGTTTATTTTTAAGAGAAAACATTTTAATTCCCTTTCTCTTACAGTTAGCCACTCAGTGCACAGGGCAGAAATGCATAATCTTACAGTGATGCTTTCCAAAGATCATCCCCAAAATGACTACTCAAGGAGCACTGTAAATTTTTAATCTTTATGTATGCATTTTCTCATCAGGCATCCAAACTCAATGGGGTTGTCTTTTCCTCAAACGAGGCCTCTGTACACTCCAGTAGGATCCACCTGCTATACACACTTATTGAGAGGTTGCAGCATCCTTTCCATCATCCCTGACTGGGGTCTTCGTTCTCTGCCAGTTACCACTTTATTTTATCTACTTGTTGCACTCTCCATGTGAGCATCCCTGATCACCATGCCAAATACTCGCTTCCCCAAACAGGAATGCATGCCTGGAAACAAAGAAATATCTTACCTTCTCTTCATCTCTAGACTTCCTAGATTCACAACCCTGAGTGTCTGCCTATGAGCATTATATAGAGTAAGCCTAAGAGGGCCTCAGAAAGGCCTGATTCTTTTCTCTTAAACATTATATACATATAACATTATATACATATATATATAATTTTTTAAGAAAAGAGAAGCTCTTTTAAACATGTGTATATTAATTTTGAAACATTAATATAAAAGTTATGTTAATTTTGTTGTGCTGAATTGTACTGAAATAAATATGCAGAAAAAAATATTTGGGATATTGTGTTTGATTAGGCTGGGAAAGGTTTTTTTACTGTATTTTAAAGAATAGGCTTTAGAATGCATGTAACTAAGGCAGAAAGACTGATTACTTATGAAAAAGTAGATACAAATTTTTACCACTCTGGTAGACTTTCTATTTAAACATTTAAATATGTGTAACAGGTTAAAGTTGTGAAAACTTTCAAAATATAAAAATGCAGGATTATCTTATACTAATACAACATTCTCCTGAAGTGTGGTCAAAAAGCTATCCCCATCCTCTGCTGCACTTGTCAAAAATGGAAAGTGCTAGACCTCCTCCAGACAGTGAGGTGAGTGAGAACCTCTGGGAGTACTGCTCAGGAATCTGCATTTTACAAGCACAGCAGGTGATCATTATGCACAGTAAATTTAACTACCACTCCTTCCAGCCTGAAGCTCAGATTACATTCTCTTTTTCACAGCTACCAGGGAATAGCTTGCAAGACTGATTTGTTTCTACCCTCTATTGATCCCCAGACTCACCTTAAGGTGTTTGTCAATGTTTGGGTCTTTCTGAACAGAACACCTCCACTACTATCTGTGTCTTCCCATTGACTTGCCTCCTACATGAGGCCACTCTTAAAGGGAAGCACTGGCTGACTTGGTTCCCTCTTCCTATGCCACGTGACCTCAATTCACTCAAAAGCTGGCATGAAGCAATGGATAAGACTTAAGCCCATAGCATCAGACTTCCTGGCTTCAAAATCCTGCCTCACTGAACAACTGTGTGGCTTTGGACAAGTTTTACTACCTCTTTGTTTCTTTTCTGCAAAATATATGTAGAATCTACCTCTCAGCATTGGGTTAAGGGTTTAACAAGTTAACATATGCAAAGCACTTAGTAACAGCGTCTGACACACAGGAAACTCTGGGAAAATATGAGCTAACATCATGATCTTATCCCAGTCCTCCTAAAGACCGGCACTTAACCGAAAGGAACCAGTCTTTCTAGAGACGAATTAGAGGGAACTATGACCCAAGCTATAGGACTCTGGGGTGCTTCTCAAATTATGCCCCATAGGCAAAGACTCTTATGCTTATAAAGAGGGTTAACTGTGCTAGGGTTTCTACCTTTTAGCAATTTGCAGTGGCGTGACAAAGTTAGCTGGCACTGAACCAGAATTTTAGTATCTGGAAAGCAATGTAATTGTGTAAATGAAACAAGATGTCTCTATGTAGTGGACTACATTCTAGAAGTGTTAAGGGAAGGAGGGAGGGGTAATAAAGCAGAATAATAAGATGAAAGTGTCACCCCCCCAGGAAGAGCTATGTGTGTGTCCATGCCCATGTGTGTTTAACCTTCTCTTTTTTTCTATCCGGCCTCACTGAGGCCACAGTCATCCAGGACATGGAATTCCTGCCCCCCTCAAACAATCTTGCTCTTGGTAGTCACATCCGTATTCCCTAACTTACAGCTAATTAAGTGAATTTATAAACCTTTTGTCAGAATTCAGAAGAATTTCCAGCTAACCGTATCAAATTTTAGCTCTGCATGGTAGATGCGATTTGAATTCATGGAATCACTGGCTCTGCAATTAATTCTTGCATTTGATTGGATACTTGCACCTCCAAAGCCATAGTCTCTGCTATTCACAATGCTATGAATGCATAGCATTTACTTGAGATTCAGTATGTCTGGTAGTCAAATTAAAACACTACAGGAACCTGATCATTTAATTTGCCTGCTCTTAATCCTGTTTCTGCCCCATCTGATCCTCAATGTTATTGGTGCAATGGTTGAATGAATGAGTACAATGGATGACAAATCTCTCAAACAGGAAAAACATTTTTTAAAAATAAAAAGAAAGGTGACCAAAGTTATACATAAAAGTGATGAGCATATTATTTTCATATTGGATATATTGAGGATGCTAAGCCACTTAAGAATATATATTCCACAAGAAGGTCTTGAACCCTGAGAATGTTTTTGGGAAACAGAAACATATATAATCAAAATTATAATTCACTATGATGAGTGTGAAAACTTTAAAAAAAAATGACTAACCTCATTCAATATAAAAAATCAGAGCAGCCCTAGTGGATGATTTGATGCTAAAGTGAAATTTTAAGAGAGGAGGAGAGTACTTCTGCTTCTGGATAGGATTATTAGGTCATGGAAGCCCAATGCTCTTGCTGTAACAATTATGTAAAATCTGAAAAATTACAAAATCATAGTTTTAAACATATTGGAGAGTGGTAGGAAAAAAAGAGGATTACATGAATTAGGGTTCTGCCTTTAAAGAGCAGAATGAAATCTTCCATAGACTTTCAGAGCAGAGGAGACAGAGATTTGACATGTTCTTAATGGCCCTAGGAGAATCATGCACAATGAACAGGGTCAAACCAGAGATGGACTAAGTCTTTCTGCAACCTAGCTCTGACTGAACTCTGATTTGATTGGAGTTATCACCCCCTGTCTCTTTATGCCTGACTAAAATAAATGGGGAGAGTACTTTACTGCTTTTACTTATAAAATATACTATCTTTTAAACTATGATTAGAACTTAACAGAAAAACTAATAGAAGCATGAAGCAGTGAGAAAATGTGACTAAAAAGTAAAAAATTATCCAGTGAAAGCATATGTGCAAATATTCAAAATATTGGACTCAATACATAGGTATTTTTAAATAGTTCATATGTTAAAGAAAACAGAGTAAGAGCTGAACAAAATGAGTAAAAATATGAATTTCAATAAAGAATTGGAAACTATAATGAATCAAATGTATATTCTAGAACAAAAAATAAAATATCTTAAGTTAGAATTCATTATTGGGAACTAAGAACATAAGAGAAGATAGGATTAATGAATTCAGAGATCAATAGAAAAAATATAAATTGAAGCAACAAGAAAAATAAAATAGAACAGAATAAAAGGTACAAGTGGGACACAGTGAAAAGGCAAGTATACATATAAATGGAGTCTCAAAAGTAGAGGAAAGAGAGGAGGCGGAGTCAAGATGGCAGTGGGGGAAGACACGGAGTTAGCGTCTCCCCACAACTAGGGTGCCTGCTGGCCACTGGTGGGGAACTCTGATGCCCAGGGAGATAGGAGGAACCCCAGAGTGAACTGGTAGGACGTAGGGGGACTGAGGGGAGAGAAGTGGAGGCCAGACAGGATCAATGCCCCCGAAGCCAGGGAGATCAGGAGAGGCAGGTGGGTGGGACTCTCTGGGAAGAGTGGGAGAGGAGCAGAGGGTGATAGCCTGGCCCACTCAAGCAGGGGAGCCTCTTGAGTTCCCAGGCTGGTATCCCCTCTCCAAAGCCCCACCCAGGCCACATGGGTCCTGGGGGCATAGGAGGCAGACCAGGAGGATCAGGAGAGGCAGGTGGGAGGGCCCATCCAGGAGGAGTGGGAGAGGAGCGGAGGGCAATTGCCCCACCCACTCGGGCACGGGGAGCCTGCTGAGCTCCCAGGCGGGTGCCCTGCCCTCCAAGGCCCCCCCTTCCCCTCCAGACACATTGGTCCTGGGGCATAGGAGGGAGGCCGGGGAGATCAGGAGAGGCAGGCAGGAGGAGCCCTCCCAGACTGAAGGAGCAAGAGAGAACAGGAGGGCATTTGCCCTACCCACTCGAGCCTAGGGAGCCTGCTGGGCTCCCAGGTGAGGTCCCCTGCCCTCTGAGACCAGGGGTAGGAGGCACACCAGGGGCCCCTTCTGTTCCTTGAGCCTAAGCACCACCCCCACATCCCCCAGGGCCTTTTCCAGCCCTGTGGGCCCTGAGCATTGGCCCTGCCCACTGCCCAAACCTCGCCTTTGCGTAGGCCCCGCCCTCCACAGCCAAGGCCCTCCCCCCCCACACATTTTTCCCTCCTCTTTTTTATTACTGTGGTACTGATGTACCTTCCAGTTGTTGATTCATCTATATTTTTATTATTATATTCTTTCTAACATATCTGTTAGTTTCCTAGTCTAATTTTACTTTTTACTTTGTTTGGTTTTTTTTTTCCACCCCACGTGGGATCTTGGTTCACTAGGATGGAGTTGGGCTGAAGCTCCTGCAGTGGGAACTCTGAGTCTGAACTACTGGACTAACACAGAACCTCAGACCCCTGGGAATACTCATCAGAGTGAGGTCTCATGGAGTTCCTCATCTCAGCACCAAGACCGAGCTCTACCCAATAGCCTACAAACTCCAGTGTTGGAAGCCTCAGGCCAAACAACCTGAGCACAACAGGAACAAAATCCCACTCATAAAAAAAAAAAAAAAAAAAAAAAAAGAGAGAGAGACAGCAAAACATATGTCACAGATGAAGGAGCAAGGTAAAAATCTAAAAGACCAAATAAATGAAGAGGAAATAGGCAATCTACCTGAAAAAGAATTCAGAGTAATGACAGTAAAGATGATCCAAAATCTAGGAAACCAAATGGAAGCACAGATTGAGAAAATACAAGAAATGTTTAACAAAGATACAGAAGAACTAAAGAAAAAGCAAACAGAGATGAACAACACAATAATAGAAATGAAAAATACACTAGAAGGAATCAATAACAGAATAACTGAGGCAGAAGAACGAATAAGTGAGCTGGAAGACAAAATGGTGGAAATAACTGCTGAGGATCAGAATAAAGAAAAAAGAATGAGAAGAATTGAAGACAATTTCAGAGACCTCTGGGACAACACTAAATGCACCAACATTCAAATTATAGGGGTCCCAGAAGAAGAAGAGAAAAAGAAAGGGTCTGAGAGAATATTTGAAGAGATTATAGTTGAAAACTTCCCTAATATGGGAAAGGAAATAGTCACCCAAGTCCAGGAAGCACAAAGAGTCCCATACAGGATAAACCCTAGGAAAAACACACCAAAACACATACTAATCAAACTAAAAAAAATTAAATTCAAAGAAAAACTATTAAAAGCAGCCAGGGAAAAACAAAAAATAACATACAAAGGAATCCCCATAAGGTTATCAGCTGATTTTTCAACAGAAACTCTACAGGCCAGAAGGGAGTGGCTGGATATACTTAAAGTGATGAAAGAGAAAAACCTACAACCAAGATTACTCTACCCAGCAAGGATCTCATTCAGATTTGATGGAGAAGTCAAAAGCTTTTCAGACAAGCAAAAGCTAAAAGAACTCAGCACC
>NC_041223.1:46636032-46636864 GCF_002837175.3 Physeter macrocephalus
AAAGCTGGAGTAGCAACTGTCAGATAAAATAGACTTTAAAATAAAGACTGTTACAAGAGATAAGGAGGGACACTACATAATGATCAAAGGATCAATCCAAGAAGAAGACATAACAATGATAAATGTTTATCCACCCAACATAGGAGCACCTCAATACATAAGGCAAATGCTAACAACCATGAAAGGAGAAATGGACAGTAGTACAATAATAGTAGGGGACTTTAACACCCCACTTACACCAATGGACAGATCATCCAAAATGAAAATAAATAAGGAAACACAAGCTTTAAATGACACAATAGACCAGATAGATCTAACTGATATTTATAGAACATTCCACCCAAAAGTAGCAGAATACACTTTCTTCTCAAGTGCACATGGAACATTCTCCAGGATAGATCACATCCTGGGTCACAAATTAAGCCTCAGAAAATTGAAATTGTATCAAGCATCTTTTCTGACCACAATGCTATGAGACTGGAAATCAATTACAGGAAAAAAACTGTAAAAAACACAAATACATGGAGGCTAAACATTGCACTACTAAATAACCAAGAGATCACTGAAGAAATCAAAGAATAAAAAAAATACATAGAAACAAATGACAATTAAAACACGATGACCCAAAACACATGGGACCCAGCAAAAGTAGTTCTAAGAGGGAAGATTATAGCAATTCAATCCCACCTCAAGAAACAAGAAAAATCTCAAATAAACAATATAACCCTACACTTAAAACAACTAGAGAAAGAAGAATAAAGAAAACCCAAAGTCAGTAGAAGGAAAGAAATCATAAAGATCAGAGCAGAAATAAATGAAATAGAAACAAAGA